>NW_008628835.1:3302-28798 GCF_000691845.1 Merops nubicus
CCCATAGGGCATGGTTTCCAGGCCTCTCACCAGCCTCGTTGCCCTTCTCTGGACCCGCTCCAGCACCTCCATGTCCTTCTTATCCTGTGGTGCCCAGAACTGGACACAGTGCTCAAGGTGTGGTCTCACAAATGCTGAATCCAGGGGCACGATCACCTCCCCGTTAACCAGGACTGCTGGTAAATGATGGAGAGAGGCTTGGCAAGTTCCCTGCCAGCTCCCTCAGCACTCTCGGGTGGATCTCATCCGGCCCTATAGACTTGTGGGTGTCCAATGGGCTTAGCAGGTCAGTCACTGTTATTCCCTGGATTATAAGTGGACTATTCTGATCTCCATCCCCTTCTTCCAGCTCAGGGGACTGAATCCCATGAGGATAACTGGACTGACTATTGAAGACTGAGGCAAAGAAGGCATTCAGTACCTCAGCCTTTTCCTCAGCCTTGGTAACAACGTTCCCACTTGGATCCAATAAAGGATGGAGATTCTCCCTGGTCCTTTTTTTGTTGATAATATATTTTTAAAAACACCTCCTATTATCCCTTGCGGCACTGGCCAGGCTGAGTTCCAGCTGAGCTTTTGCACCCCTAATGTTCTTTCTACATGACATAACTAAATCCTATACTCTTCCTGAGTAGCCTGCCCCTTCTTCCCGTTCCCACTTGGATCCAATAAAGGATGGAGATTCTCCCTGGTCCTTTTTTTGTTGATAATATATTTTTAAAAACACCTCCTATTATCCCTTGCGGCACTGGCCAGGCTGAGTTCCAGCTGAGCTTTTGCACCCCTAATGTTCTTTCTACATGACATAACTAAATCCTATACTCTTCCTGAGTAGCCTGCCCCTTCTTCCAAAGCTGGTAGATTCTCCTCTTTCTCTTACGTCTCAGCAAAAGCTCCCCAAAACTCTATCAATTCATGGTTGCTGAGGCAAAGATGGCCTCCGACCACGATATCACCCACCCATCCTTCTCTTCTTGTGAAAAGTCCAGCAAGGCACCTCATCCATTACAGCACTCCACTCATGACTCATCCCAGCATGTTTCCATGATGGTGACTACATCCCAGCTGTCATGGTGCACAATGGCTTCCAGCACCTTCTGCCTGTTGCCCATGCTGCGTGCATTAGTGTAGATGCACTTGAGCTGGGCTAACAACTTCATTCCCAACCACGGCCTGCCACCCTTAGGCTCAACTCTAGCCCACCCAGTTTCATCCTCAGATTGATTACTTTGTTAAGGTGCCAGCCCCCTCAGTTCAAGAACGTAACATCTCTTGCTGCCGTAACAAGGCTTCCTCCTGCCCTGTGGCTGGCACTGCAGTGCCTGCCCTGGTGCTGCACACACCCTGCCTGCCTGCCTTCCTGCATGTGGATGTACATATCGCTTGCCAATTAGCACGTGGTCTGCTTCAAATTGCTTGTTTCCCATGTAGCCTTCCAAAGACAACAGATAAAATTTATGCATCATGTACAAAATATTAAAAGTACGATCACCTCATTAGACTCTTCACTAATATTTTTCCATAAGCATAACATAAAACCTGATGATAATCCAGTGAAACTGGCTAGCATAGGCCTCACGTGATAGCACCTCCCCTTCCTAGTCTCAGCTGTGTGAATTCCTCCTCGGAGCCCTTCACATGTGCACTGAAGCCACAGCAGCTTAGCACTCTACAGCCCACCAGGAAATGAGTAATGATAGCTGTGTGAAAGCATTATTTTTGCCTGCAGTAAAGAGAAAAGAGAATTAAAGGTCCATTTAAATACCGTAAGAGTTTACCTGATGCTAAAGACTCATATACAACTACCACAGCTCAGGTGATGCATAGTGAACTGTAAAACTAATCATGAAGCTGAAACCTTATCTATTTACATTGTTGTGATGATACCTGTCTGTCCCAAAACCCTGGAATCAATAAACTCTCTCTGCATTCAGTGCCTTATGTTTCCTGCTACAGCCAATTATTTACTTTGATTAATGATCACTTTGTGTACTATTAGCTGAGCAAGCAAAGTATAACTTCAAGCATCTGAAATAAGACCAGGGAGATATTAAAGTCTATAGTACAATCAAATGGCCTTTGCAGCTCCCTACTCTCTCCTTTCCAGCTCCTTATTAACCAGCTCTAAACTACAGGATGTATTTCCTAAGAACTTTCCAAAGATGCTGTCTTACTATTGAAACAATAGTATTTAGAGCTCCCCTGGGTTGTTATGAATAGCCTTTGCTAGCTTTTGAGCTGCTACCAGACTCCAAAGCTAGCAGCATACAGTCAGTTTGCAAAAATGCATATGTACTGAGCTGCACACCATGGATAGTCACTTATTGCTTGGAGAGTTTCAAAAGAAAAGGATGGGCTAATTACAGTACCAAGAAGAAATGGCCTAAAATTAAAAAAAAAAAATAAATAAAAAATTGAAAAGTTAGGAAAGTAGTTTAAGTGAGAGATATAGGGGTTTGGTATAATGATTTCTGAAACCTTCATGGCCAGTGCTCCATGGTCCTGGCAATAAAATGGTGGAGTCTTAAACAGTTGAACTACAGTGAAAACTCTCAGTGAGTCTTCCCTTCTCAGCTTATTTCAATACAACATGCAATAAGTGTTCCCCTTCTCTTTCCCCAGAATAAAAAATAGCAGAAAGCATTTTTCTGTGGAATAATTTTAATCAGAAAGCTTCTTAACAAAAAATGGAGATTTTAAAAATATTTCTTCTTAAAACTAATAGATTAAACAAATGCAACAGATATTTATAAAATGTGTCAGAGAGATCAGTGATCAGGTCTTTTACTGGAAAAAAATAATCATGTAACAAAAATTTTGCCTTTAGTCAAAACCAGGACAGAATTGTTCTTGGCCACAGTTTGAGGCGTTTCCTTCCCCATGCACAACAGATGACTTTCCCCAGTGAAGCTTTCTCATGGCTTGGATTTTTAGGCAAGTTCCCCAACTACTTCTCACTAAAACTTTTACAGATATAAGACATTAACTGTCCTTTTGCTACCAATGGGAGGAGAGCTGTAGAATGGAGTTAAAGTTTGTTCAATCTCTACCAGGAATTCCACAACAAACATGCTGCATCTCTCAGCAGCTTGCTGGTTCCTGTTATTAGCAGCATATGAATTGCTAAGGAAAAGAAAAGAAGCAAACCAAAACAAAACACCCCAAAACCAAAATAATGTAAATAAACAAACAAAAATATTTGCAGAAGTTTCAGTGGTTCTCTAAAACCCAGGAATATAACTGTATGTGCTTCAAGATCTGATTTTGTATCTAATCCACACTGCAGGGATGTGTTGTACAGAGCAAACCTCTAGCAGCTCTCACTATTATCTGTCTGCTCACCCTTCCCTGTACATTCAGAGCCCTTCAGATAATCACAGAAAAGAGATAGCCAAGAGTTGTCCATAGATGTACATGCAGATGCAGACACATGGATGCAGATGCAGGTAAAAAAATAACTGTCTGCATCACATGAGTCACTGGGTTGCTGCTATGACGAAGATCCAAGATGCTCATGACAGTTACTTTGCTGCAGTTTCTGGAGCCTGGAAGGCCAGGGCTGAGAGCAGGTGCTTTCCAAAGCCACTTTTGAGAAGGAAACTCAGAGGATGCAGCTTTGATTTATAGCTACTTTGAATTGGCTTTGGAAGTCTCTATATAAAAAACAGTTTGGTATTTCGGAGATAGAATACAGCTTTTAAGGTATCAAGTTGATTTGTGAAAGGACTACCACAATGCAGAGCCTACTTTGTTCACAACTGCTAAACCTGAACAACGGATTTGCAGAAGAGGTCTGGTGCACTTTTACAGAATGGGCTGAAATATCTCCATTTGGACAAAAATAACCCTACAAGAAAAACTGTTAGAGTACATGGGATCAGAAATCTTTCTATTTCTAGAAACCCGGCATTTTGTTAAGGTGAAAAACTCTCAAAGTTCTATTTTAAGCTTCAAGAAAAGCAAGCCCCAGAATAATTAAGAGATAAATATCATCCTTTGATTCACAAGGGAAGTATTCTCCTTTTATCCCCCTATAATTCACAAAGAGGAAAGCATTTAGAATATTTTCTTCCAAAATAGCACTCACTTGGTTATCTAGATGAGAGGTCTGCCTACAGAAGTGATGACGAAACTGCAGAACTATTTCAGTAAAATCTCAGTTCCAATAAATTCCATAATTTCTTTAAATAGATGTTATGCATCAAACTGCAGTTCTCAATCATATTTTAGCGTAACACTATATTCCTAGAATATGTTATCCACTTGTTATATACTAGACTTGCAGTTTAAACAAATATATGAAAAAAACTATTGCAAGACTTGGTTATTCTTGTACAAAGCGAAGTGCAGAAAATGAAGTTTCTAGAAAGCAGTGTGCTCATGAGAAAGCTAAGAACAAGGGGCTTTTTTCTGTTTGTTCCTTTTGAGATTGGGTTTGATCTGTCTGACTTTTGCATCCCTTGAGTGCCCTCACATGTAGGTTCCAGGAGCTGTTTCTATCCTGAGGCCTTCTGGCCCTTGAGAAGGGGATGGGCATTAGTGCTATCAGTTCTTCACATTGCAAACAGAAGCAGTTTTGAAGAGGTGATATTGCTGGTGCTCCTTCTTTTCCAAGAATACACTATGTGAAATTCTAGAGACAAGAAGCAACTCTTCATGCACAAGATCAAATCTGAACAATTGCCTTTAAATCACACTTTGAAAATCAACTTTTTTTAAAGACTGGAGTGGCAGAACAGTTCAAGCTGTGAAAATCTGCAGGCAAACTAGAAGTCAGTCGAGAACAGGGTAGAAATGAAAACTAACAATTTCCAAATACAAAAACAGAAAATAAAAAGCCAAAAAGTATTGACTGAAATGAGCAGGGGGTGTTTTCGGTGAGCTTCACAAGTCGTCATGCATTACGGAGGTGATATTCACATCCAAAGTGTATGTGTGGGGAGGTTGCTTTGTTTTGAGAATTGTCATAGTTCTTTGGCAGAAATCACACCACACAGTTTGAAGCTTTGATGTTTCTTGACATAAAGGCTTCAGTACTGCCTACTGCCTTCTTTCCTTACAAAATGGTCTTATGAAATCTACCGTAGCCTTTTCTCCAGCTCTTTTACACCACGTACATTATTTCTCTGTATACGGCCCCCAAAACCTCATGAAAATGTGCTAAAAACAGTAACTTAAACACACTGAGCGCTTTTAAAAGATAATCTGTTCAAAGCTAAACACCAGAGGAAATCTAAGGTCACATAGGTTTAAGCAGTAATTAGCAATTAATATTTTGTTACTGGATTTAGCTTTTTCTCCTTGCAAAATAGGTAGTATTGGTGCAAAAATGTGTCATACCTATTATTTTCTTTGCAAAACTTTTGGTAGGACAGCATTTGCAAACATTAGGTAGAAATACACCGCATTCAAACTTTAGGCATGTATTCTTGTCATGATTTTGTTACTGATGAGATGCAACAACAGTACAATCATTAGCAGTCAGCACAATACAGCACCCCTTCCCAATAACAATCAAATACATATGCTGAATTTCACATTTACAAAATACGAATATTTGAAATCAAGTTGGTTTTACGTAAGTGTTCCTGTTACAAAAATACT
Source organism: Merops nubicus (assembly GCF_000691845.1). NCBI lineage: Eukaryota > Metazoa > Chordata > Aves > Coraciiformes > Meropidae > Merops > Merops nubicus. The sequence goes on from NW_008628835.1 coordinate 8,907, forward strand.
TATATATCCCTAGGCAGTACATTTAAAAATAGTTTTTCCTTTAATATTCCAACTGAATTTCTGTACTTTAGACATGCAAACACCTCTAATGCTTCTTATATATTCATTTTCAATATACATATCAAAAGCCTATGCTTGCTGAGTGACAAGAGAGCAATAAAGAGTTTTCAAAAGAGATAGATTATAATTACCACACTGCTGATTTCCTTAGTCTAGTAAAAGTTAGTGGAAAAAGTTAGTTCTGTTAATAGGATTTCACCATGAAGAACATTGGACATTTTAGTTTTGCCCAACTTCTTGGGGATCTTGCTGACAGGTGAGGCTCACCCACTGCCTCTGGTTGGGGAAACACAGGCATCCCTTGCCCGCAGTTTCTGGGCAGCCAGCTGCTAAGGAAATGCTGCTCCAGCAGTGAACTACAAAGCCCAGACTTTAACCAGGCCATCAAGTCTGAGAGTGGGATACATACAATCAACTAGAGAGGACTTTAAAATTGATTGGGGAAGAGACATATGGGCAAGAAACACCTGGGTCCTTACAGTGTCAGACAATCTGCACTCTACACATCCCCTTTTCCCTCTGCTGACATCCTCTAAAGTGTCTGTGTCAGCAGCAGAGTCACTGGATACATCTTATTCAAGAAGGCTGGTGGACCGGGGTTTCTTAAATTAGCTTTTTCTAAGCAAGAACAAATAATGGAAGATTTTTTAAAAAATCTTTTATTTTATCTTTCAATTTAGCAGCTAAGGTAGATTCATATTTTACCCACATTTAGATGACACCAATAACATTAAGATATGCTTTTTTACATATGCAGTAATGTTCAGTCATTTGAGAGGCATTTGGAACTCAGAAGGTGTATCCTGGACTCAGTTCTCTGTGTCTAAATATTTAACTTTGTCCAGCTTTTGTCTAGCACTGATCCTCTCCCTGAACATAAGAACACATGAACAGTCAGAAACACTATTATTCCTGTTCTTTATGTCACTGTGCAGTCAGCTGCCTCAGCAGGACCTCAGGTTCCCTTGATGTGAGATGCCAATTCTGAGTGGATGCACAAATGACCATCATGATGCCTTATGGCTACATGAAAACATTTTAAACACCTAGAAACACATTCATCTTCCCTCTTGAAGTGAGCACTTGAAGCAGATGAGTTGCATTCATTCTGGCTCAGAGCCTTGCTCCAGCACACTAACCTCCACTTTGTAGGTTAAATATTGCATATGCAGAACTAAATCCATGACAACATTCACAGTTATGAATGTGCATAAAAGTTAACCCTGAAATCCTATTTTCAAGCTTGTAAATAGCCCTATAATTACAGTACTTTTGAACAGGTTTCAGAAACAGTCATTAGTGCATTTTTGCCCACTGACACAACAGAATGTAATTTCTTCCCCCTAAAAAACTGATTAGCTTTCGCTATGTCCCTTGTCACAGTGTCTGCCATAAGGCCTCTAAAGAAAAATAAAAATGAAAAAGAAATACTAGAAAATAAATCTCCCTCCCTTTTATTAAGCAGTAACTGCATCAGAACTCCAGGGCACTTTCTGTTGTGCTCCAAAGTATTTCACCTTGCCCAGGGCATTTCTGACTCCCTCTGCCACAGTGATGCGCTGCATGTGTGGGCATGAGCATGGAGGGCATCCTTCTGCAGACTCCTCATTTCACAGAAGAGAACACTTTGGCTTCTCAAATCCAGACATCTGGTATTTCATGTCACTTACCCAAGAACTAGAAACTTCTTCACTAGTGCTTTGTGATCACCTTGGCTATTATAAAAAAATTTAATTTTATGTGATCTAACATTACTTTGCACTTCCTTCTGCTCTGACGTGTTCTGATGGATTTAGAAGGGTGGCTAATAAAGCATTAATACATTTATCTGTTTTTATGAAACATAAATAGTGAACTTCCTTTTTCATGCATTGGAATTAGATTCAATGTGATCACAAGAATATGTTAACATAGTAAAATTTCTGATGAATAATTCAGGCTTTTAGGAGTGGAACACTGAAGGAGACATTTTCAGATGACTCTGTTGACAGGCTCTGACGTCCAATATGTTCAATGCAATGGAGAATGAGTTGGAAAGCCCATGAATGTAATTTTTCTACTTCATTTACTTCTCCTCAACAATAAATGGCATCATGTATTAATTTTAAATTCCCTGCTGCAGAGACCTTAATATTCATGGTAGAAATGAAAAGTACATCACAATCATGTCACTATCCAGATGTAGGAGTGAGTCAGTTGTGTGCATCTGAGAACTGAGAGGAGTTAAGAAAAAAAAATCCCCTTACGATCACAACATTTACAATAAGGAGAAGTCACATACGAGTTATGCCATGAGTTTTCTCCTCTACTGGCAAATTCAGGTCAGTAAGGGACATGCTTTCTCTGATGCCTTTAGATACATGCTAGCCTCTGGCCAGGCTCTCAGATTCAGACTGCAAATAACAGGTTAACTAACTCCTGTCTTTGATTTCATGCAGCCTTTTATCCATTCCAGGCTAAGATTTTATAGTCAAAAGCAATTTGCCTGGATCCCAAGGATTTCAAGTGAACTCTTGAGACCCACTGACTCCAGTTTTGCAAATAGAGGCCAGAGGAATGCAACACAAACATGAATGGCAAAGCATTAGAGCCAAGCTTCTTTCTGCCAAACATATCATTGAAAGTCTCCCTCACTCCAAGATGTTCAATAGTCAAACTCAGCAAATAACTGTCATGATTTTAAATAATTTGTGATTTATGTAATAACAAACAAGTCTGTTGAGCACAATTAACCCACACTGATACATCTCTCAGGAAAGAAAGCCTTTCACTATTTCACTTCTGATTAGTAAATAGCAGATTTCTCTAATTGCTAGAGAGACACAGCTCAGCCATTATAGCAACAACTCTGCAGGTCAGCAGACACAAGAAACAAGGCAGCTCAGCAAGGCACATACCCAAAACAGCACAGTCTTTTCACAAACTGGACACATTACACATCCCTGTATCACATGCCTTGAGGTTGTTTCTTAGGTGGGGACATCTCACAAGCTGCCAAAAGCTTAGACCTGCCAAATCCTCTGTTTTCACCAAGATTGCTGGCTTTTCTCTGAAATACCAGGAAAACCAAAGCAGAGTTATAAATGGAGGTAGGTGTTGCTCAAATGCCTCAAGCATCCACCAGCAGCTGCCAGGGCAATATAAAACCATACTTCACACACAGCTAGTAAGAGGTTTCCCCTGGGCTGTCCAGGACTTGAGGACAAGCAGGCACATTAATGGGATGGTGTTAGTGACCACAGCAAATCACCCATTTTAAAGAGAAACTCTTTGCCTCCTTCCTAGCACTGTGAAAGCATCCCAATCCACCCCCAGACACGCTGGTAACTCCTGGCATACAGGAGCTTCTTTCTATTTACAAACTCCAAAGCTCAGCCAAAACTACAAAACTGGCTGGTAACATGGCAGCTGGTTTGTGAAGTTTCAGCTCTCCTTTGGGTTTAAGTCAAATGTATACATAATATGCATGTCACAAATCCCAAAGATTTGTGCCCGATAGAAGTCCCTACAGACTGGATTTTCAAGGGCATTTTGCCAACCAGTACATTATTAAAAGAGAGCTATCAGCACCTGAAAGCCCTGGAAGCATCTGAAGGTCTGACTTGGTGGCTGTCCATGTCAGTGCACCATGAGAAACGTTTTCAAACTTAGCCTCTTACACATAGAGCTGTCTTTCCAACACTGCAAAATTAAACTGCATCACAGCTGTAGTATAAAACTAACTAATTTAATGTTTTGGCCATAAACCCATAAGTCTGACAAAGATAAGATTTAAAATTGCCTTCTGTATGATTTCAATAGGAGCTTATTACCTAAATGTCAGATGTAATCAATAATGTTACCTTTTGGTATATCCCAGTGTACATGACTTATTTTCAGTAATGTTCCATAATTACGGCTGATATTAAATGACTAATCAACTTCACATTTTGACACTAATTAATCACAGTTAACCGTTCTATTCACAATTTTCACCCTCTTTGCTATTTAATACATTTTTTAAAGTATTTGAATTATCCTTAAACAATCCAGTGAAGCATGGTCACTTATGTAGATTTTCATTTCTATATGTATGTATATATGCCTATACACACACACACAGAACTGACCAATGCTTTCTGTTTACCCATTAAAATATTTTATAAACTCAAAAAAGTGGCTGATTTTCAATGCAATTCACAGCAGGCAAAAAGATTGAATATTTGACAAGTGACAGAAATTAAGCCAGTTTCTACTTCCTTTCAGCTCATGTCATTTATTATATTGGATTACAGTTATTAGAAGCTGGGGGTGGAAAGTGGGCAGAAGAAGGGGGAATAGGTTTAGTTGTTCAGTCGACAATATAACTTACTCATTTTGGCATGTACAGCAATGCCTATTTTTACACAGCCCATCGCTCTGCTCTCCCCAAGATATGCCTTCTCCCACACACCACTTGTGCACTGTACAAGTCACATTCTTTATGTAATGGCAACATTTTGTCTCAGATATGTAGGCTTGTGCCAGAGCATGTGAAAGGGGGAGCAAACTTGTAGAAAGGAACCAGCAGGAGGCATTCACAAGGGGCATGATGAGCAGGTTCACTGCAGCTCCTGGCTGGAGGGCTGCTGCTGGCTTTAACTGTCTTCAACAGAAGCAAAGATGAAAAGAATGAGCATGGATGATACAACTTTGAAAGCACAAAACAAAACCAGTCAGTATGGTATGGAAGAATTTACAGAATGAAAATCTCTTTCGCATTATTTTAAATGGCCAGCAGAGATTTTAAATGTGTTGGTTTTTTTTTTTTTTTTTAAGTCCCTTCCTGACAATATCATACTATGTTATAAGTAACATATTGGTATAATTCTGTGCTTTTTAGCAGCACTGATTTTTACTCCCTACACATAGAAATAAAGTTTAAAATTAAAGGGAATTTGTCTTTTTTCCTATAATTTAAAATACATAATTGTAAAGCAGATATTTCAAGCTTCAGACAGTTATGTGTCTTGCTCCCTCACCTTATTTAAACAAGAATCAATTCATTAGAGAAATGAAAACTAAATCAAATCAGCTTTTTTGTCAGTTTTTTTTCAAAACTGTGTTCTGTTACTGTTCGTCTGAAAATCCTAAATAGGAAGTTAAAATTAGTTCCATAAATCATTTTACACGATGAAACTATGTCCTTGAGTATATATATTTCACATAACCATTTCATATTGATGTTTTTTTCATTCTTGTACCTTGGTTAGCAATCATGATTACGTCTCTATTTCAAAATTTTCATAAGTACTATTCTAGATATTTTAAGAACTTCATACTCAAAATATAAAAGATTAAAAGTACCTGTATTTGCCTTCATGTATTACTAATACAAGAAGCAGAAAGAAAAAAACCAACCAAACAAACAAAAAAACCAACGAAACCCTGTATGCAAAAATACAGAAATATATTAACCACCAAACTTACATATCACATAAAAGAGCAGAGACTGGTGAAACTGAAAAAAACTCAGGACCCTCTAGGCTGTAAGATTGTTGTCCCATTCCTCCAGGACGCACACTGTAACCTGTTACATTACTGTACTGACTACTCAGGAGCTCAATATCAACTCACTAACTTCTCTGAACAAGTCCATGACATTACTTCTAAAAAATTTGTATAAAGCAGGTGAGAGGCATCATGTCCACAACTGCTTTGCAAATTACTGTCAGCCAAACATATTTCAGAGAAAGGTCAGTTAAATAAGTTAAAATATCATTATTAAATGATAAAATAATTTACATGACAAGCACAGCAGACAGCTTTCTAAATACCATGCAAGGAAACAAGCATGTCTTTCTGTGCTATCTAGAGAAACAAATACATGCAAATAACTAATAATAGCAAAGCAGAGTCATGGAGTAATTCAAAGACATAGTGGATCTCCTTCCTACAGAGATTAAAATTATATAACGAAAATAAGATAGTAATGAGCTAATTCCATCATTATCATTGTTAGTCTGTACAGTTTATGTAAGTGTTAACAAGGGTTGTCAAGACAGTTAGGTGATAAAGTATATGCAGTAGACAAATTAGTTTAGCCTCTGAATTTACATTTTAGCTAAAGAGAATGATTTAAATATGAATTTCATTTGAATTAAAATAGACAAAAGGATTTTCATAAAAAGTCTTTGCTCCCTATAGAACTATATGAAAAAAGCTGTCATCAAAACAGAGTTATTTGAACAGATTTCTTTCTAAAAAGGCAGGAGATGGATGACACCAAAGTGAATGAGCCCAGCAAACACATTCACTTTATGCTATGCATTTCCCAGGGACAAGGACAGGGACAGACTCCAACACATCTTGCTTTGGTGAGTACCCATGTCCTCCCAGCCTCGTCCATCCACAGAGCAAAGCTGCATGTGAGACAGGGCACTTCCTGCTCCTCTAAGCCCTCAGGTGAAGTGACTCGCTGTGGGTGGTACATATGGAGAGAGTCGGCACAAGCAATTTGGGTTTTTAATGCTCTGGATGGTGCCAGCACTGACAAAGAGATCTGTTCAGGGAGATCCATCATCAAGCAAGCTGGAAGTCAGGCTCTGCACTTTTTTTTGACCTTGTGGGGAGCCTGCTCTTTGCAGAGACTGGAAGGGCACAAAGATGGGAAAAAGACAACCGGCACCACCAAAGGTCCCCCATGACAGCTGGCATGGCATGACTCTTCAGCAACAACCCATAACCCCAGCAGGGCCTGTAGACTATGAAATCTTTAATTTCTGTAGGTTTTATATTTAATCTCAATAAGTCAATAAGGTGAAATGCTATCTTCTTTTTCAGGACATGGAGCAATATGAATATTCTCTAGGGCTTTTTTTGCATCTCTGCAGAAATCATAAAATCTTCTATAAAGTCTAGACACAAGTTTTACAATATACGCTCTAATTAGACACTAATATTGTTGTTTTCAGAACAGACAGCTGTTGTCAGCAAAGCAATGCTGTGCATCTGGAACAATTTCATATATTGTTTGAATACTGGTTTAGTTTTAGAAAAATAGAAACTTAAGTTCAGTACTATGGATATAGAAAATCTGGTGATTTAGGCAAACAGAAAAACTGAAATGTTTTGTCATTTCCTTTGAACATTCTTGGAATACTATTGATATCTCCATATACAAAGCACACTGCAGAATGCAATACAAAGGTAAGCTATGAAAGCACATACAAGATTACCTCAAAAAAATCAGTTGCTTCAGCATTGCTAATTATGATGTCATTGAAAGACATCACTCTGCCAGCCAGAAGAAAAGATAGGTTGGAAGGGAAATAACCAATGAACTGTGGCAATATGCAAAATGGAAATCTGCAAACCAATTTCATGATGCATCAGGAAACCACCAGACAACCCATGTCTGTGGTGAAGCTGTGCTTCAGCACATATTGTATCCAATGGCACACCATCTCCTCAACCAAATCCTGCAACCCTACGCAGTTGCTTAGGCAGACTATAGCAAAGGTTTCAAACATCTTTTCTCCACTCCTGCACCACACGCATCTGTGTTGCTTTCCTTGATGAATAGGGGTGTGGACAGAATTTCTGACTGAAGTTCATCCAGTACATGTAGATGGATGCAAAAGCTCAGCTGGAAATTCAGAAGAAAAAAATGGAAGCCAACTTCATCTGCAGCAGCACTGTGTTATGCTCATATGCAATTGCTGCTGCACTGAAGTTCCTGTTTCAATAAAGTGGCTACAGCCATTTTCCTACAGCTGCAAGTCTTCATGATGCATCAAAGTATTAAATCTTTTTTCTTATTCTGACTGCATAAAAGAATAAAAATTTGGGATTATGTATGCTGGCACACACACACTGTGCATCTACAGGTCATAAAAGCAACAAATCCAGTACATTGCAGTCACCAATTTGCAACTAAAAATTAAATACATAATCACTTCCAGAAAAAAAAAAACAAATCCACTAACTCTTGAAAGTCAATGCTATATTGTGTAAAAATTGAACTAAATATTACTCTTTACAGCCAGCATCAATTTAAGGAAACAGAGTATAAATTTTAATTACTATGCTACTGATAGATACTTAGCAGTAATTTAGAAGTATTCTGCATGTTTGCTTAAAGGTTTCACACAATTGCAAAAGTGTCACATTATAGTTTATTACTGCACCCTGAACTGAAAGCATACCTTTTGCAGGTACTCCAAATATTTACTTATTTGCAATGCAATATTTAAAATAACTGGCTTTTTAATAACCATAAGAATAAGGAAAAAATGCAAATAAATTAAAAATGCCACATGATGTGTATTTCAGAGATAAGAAGGGGAAAGTGATCTTAGACATGAACCTACTGCAGAGCAAAGCTCACTGACACATGGAAATCCAGGTGGAACTGAGGGTGTATTACAGGCATAGAGACTTAGGCAGTGGTGAGAACTAAATTCAACTAAAGACAGCAGCGTAGAGAAATCAAGATCAACAGGTCAATGGGGAAAAAAAAATAAAATCCACAGAGCACACAATATAAAAAGAAAGACTGGGAAAACATGATTTAGGAGTGCACTGGAAGCATGGAGAAACCCTTCTTAGAGTAAGGAAGACTATGTGCCATGCACAAAATCAGTGTCACTTGAGTCTGGCTGTGGTTTCATGAAGACACCTACAGTGATTTTACAATGTATAAAAGACCATAGCTGACAAACACCAAGTCATTGAACTCAAGATGCTGACCTGGAAAAGCACAATCTAAATGCATTACTCTCATCACTCAGCCATGACAGTTAAGTTTTGCTGGCCACTCAGCTATCTGAACTACAAATGCATAGAAATTGTGAGGAAAAAAAGAGAGACTGACTTTGAGTTTTGGTTTCCTCCACAGTCATAACAGATGCTTGCTAAGATTATTGTTTACTTAGTTGTGCTAATCTTCTCTCTGAGATTTGCAATTACATTTTTATTTGTGGAACAAAGATTAAGCCTTGCAATGGTAATGGATAGCAGTAGTGAGAACAGCTGTGTGCAATGTGACCAGGTGGGGGATCTGCTCAGCCTGGTGGCAGAGACTGCAGTCAGTCTGGGCTGCACTGATCACACACTAGTGGAGTCCACAGTCCTGAGAGGTATGGGCCAGGTAAAAGGTAAAGGCAGGACCCTGAATTTTAGGAAAGAAAAATTCCAGCTTTTCAATGAGTTAGTCAACAGCACCCCCTGGGAAAGGACCCTCAAGGACAAGGGAGCAGAACAGAGCTGACAAACCTTTAAGGACACTTTCCATAGAGCCCAAGAGCTCTCAATCCATAGGTGTAAGAAATCAGGCAAGGAAGGCAAGAGACCAGCATGGCTGAGTCAAGACCTGCTGATCAAACTAAAGGGCAAGAAGGCACTGCACAGGCAATGGAAGCAGGGACATGTATCCTGGAAAGAGTACAGCAACACTGCCTGGTTGTGCAGGGATGGGGTCAGGAAGACCAAGCTGGGGTCAGGAAGGCTGGAGCTGAACTTGGCAGGGGATGCAAAGAATAATAAGGGCTTCTACAGATATGTCAACCAGAAGAGGAAGATCAAAGAAAGTGTACCCCTGTGATGAGCAAGACAGGCAAGCTCGTAACAACAGATGAGGTGCTCAACAGTAGTTTTTTCCTCAGTCTTCAGTGGCAGCCTCTCTTCCCACACCTCTCAAGTTCATGGACTGCAAGATAGTGACTGGGGGAGCAAAGTCCATCCCACTGTAAGAGAAGATCGCATTCATCATGACCTGAGGAACCTGGGCATACAGAAACCTATGGGACCTGATGAGATGCGTCCCTGAGCCCTCAGGAAACTGGCTGATGTAGCTGCCAAGCCACTCTCTATGCTATTTGAAAAGTTATGGCAGTCTGATGAAGTCCCTGGTGACTGGAAATAGTGAAACATTGCACCCATTTTTTAAAAGGGTAGAGAGGAGAACCTGGGGGACTACCGACCTGTCAGCCTCACCTCTGTGCCTGGGAAGATCATGGAACAAATCCTCCTAGAAGATATGCTAAGGCACATGGAGGACAGGGAGGTGATTCCAGACAGCCAGCATGGCTTTGCCAAGGGCAAGCCTTGCCTGATCAATCTCATGGCCTTCTATGATGGAGTGTACATCAGTGGACAAGGAAAGAGCTATATATGTCATTTATCTGGACTTCTTCTGTAAAGCTTCTGACAAGGTCTCCCACAACGTCCATTTCTCTAAATTGGAGAGATATGAATTTGATGGGTGGACAAGAAATTGGCTGGATGGTCACAGCCAAAAGGGAGTGGGAAATGGCTTGATGTTCAGATGGAGGTTGATACAAGTGGTGTTCCTCAGGGGTCCATACTGGGACCAGTGCTGTTTAATATCTTCATCAATGACTGAGACAGGGGGATCAAGTGCACCCTCAGCAAGTTTGCAGATGACACAAAGCTGAGTGGTGCAGTTGACACACCTGAGGGATGGGATGCCACTCAGAGGAACCTGGCCAAGCTTGAGAAGTGGGTCTGTGTGAGCCTCATCAAGTTTAACAAGACCATGTGCAAGGTCCAGCATCTTGGTAGAGGCAATCTCCAATATCAATACAGGCTGGGGGATGATGTGTTTAAGAGCAGCCCTGCAGAGAAGGGCTTGAGGGTACTTGTCTAGGGTTCATTTTCACCAGAACCTCGGATGGGCAGGATAGAGCCCGGATACACAGATGAACCAGCCAATGGGATATTCGATGCCATACTGACATCATGCTCACTATATAAGGGTGGAGGGTGGGCCAGACAGAGATCTCTGGCACAGTGCAGTCGGTGCAGCTTTGGCAGTTTGGTGCGTTTTATATGACTTGTTTTATATATTGTTTCATTGCTATTATTGTTATTACTGCTGTTCCTTCTCTTCTTGGATTGTTCTGTTAAACTCTCATTATCTCAACACACAGAGTTTTGCAGAGGCAAAAGCCATCCAACTGGCTTTAGATATTGCTGAACGAGAAAAGTGACCTCTGACCTCGGCACTGACTCATGGATGGTGGCAAATGTCCTGTGGGGGTGGTTACAGCAGTGGAAGTGAGCAATGGCAGCACAGAGGTAAACCCATCTGGGCTGCTGGATGATGGCAAGATACTGCTGCCAGGTAGAGAACCTGGTTGTGAAAGTACATCAGATGGATGCTCGTGTAGCCAAGAGTCAGGCCATGAAGAACATGAAAACAACCAGCAGGTGGATCAGGCTGCCAAGACTGGAGTGGCTCAGGTGGATTTGGACATACAACATAAGGGTGAACTATTTATAGCTTCCTGGGCCCATGTCACCTTAAGTCATCAAGGATGAGATGTAACATATAGATGGGCTAAAGATTAAGGAGTGAACCTTGAGTCACCTGGGTGGGAGGAGATGCTGTGAGAAGTTGGTTGCGTGGCCAGCTATGGTAGCAAGCCGGGCAAAACCTGTTGTTAGAAGAAATGTGGCTACGCAGACAGAGAGTTCCCATGTAAACATGCAGGTGGCCAGGTCTCTGGCTGCAGGGAGTGCCAGAGCCTGGCACTCATAACGAGTGGCTTCAAAGACAATACCTGTGTTTGATGTGACCAGGTGAATGAACTGCTCAGCCTGGTGGCTGAACTGAAGGTGGAGGTGGAAAGGCTGAAGAGTATCAGGGAGTGTGAGAGACAGATCGGTGGAAAAAGAACCTGCCATCCTTGAAGCATAAGCAGCAAGGAGAGGCTTCACAAGAAGCGTGGCATCCCCTACTGTCTTGTAGCCAGGTTAACAGAGGGTGCCTGAGAGATGTGGGAGAATGGAAACTGGTCCCTTCTTGGGAAGGCAAGCGAATCCCTTTTGGCCCTCTCATGCTTTCCTAGTTGCTATTGTGCAACAGGTATGGGGCTCTGGAAGTTGAGGACCAGGCAAAGGAAGGTGATGATATAGATCCACCTGAGGAGTCACCCAGGATACATCAGTCACCATCATGCATTAGGACTGCTTCAATTAAGAAAAAAAGGAGGGTAATAGTAGTGAGTGATTCTCTTCTGAAGGGAACTGGAGGCCCTATAGGCCAAGCGGATCCATGCCAAAGAGAAGTCTGCTGCCTCCCTGGGGCCCGGGTTAGAGATGTTACCTGCAACCTCTCTGGTCTGGTGGAGCCAGCTGACCGTTACCCACTGTTGGTAATGCAGATTGGTACTGATGAGGTCACAAAGAGAAGTTCAAAAGCCATTAAAAAGGACTTCAGGGCATTGTGGAGAATGTTTGAAGGCTTGGGAGCACGGGTAGTGTTCTCCTCCATCCCTCTTATGGCGGGGACTGATACTGGGCAAACAAGGAAAACTCATCTGATTAGAAGGTGGCTTAGAGGCTGATGCCACCAACAGAACTTTGGGGTTTTTGATCATGCAGAAATTTTCATGGTGCCGGGTCTGGTGATAGATGGAGTTTGTCTGTCCAAAAAGGGGGAGAAGGATCCTTGTGAACAAGTTGATGGGGCTCAGAAAGGGCTTTAAATGAGTTTTGAAGGGGGAAAGGGATAAAACTGGGCTCACTAGAGTTGAGCCTAAGTGTGGCAGGCCAGTGTCAGGGATAAACCTACACAATCGACTCCCTTCCTGGAGTGCCTGCACACCAAAGCACACAGCATGGGGAATGAGTTCTGCTGTCCTCCTAGGATGAAATCAGTGTGCTCAGCTCATTCCCTGAAATGCCTGTACACCAATGCACACAGCATAGCGAATAAACAGGAGGACCTGGAAATCTATGTGCGGGCAAGATTGCACTATGGTCTGGTGGCGATTACAGAGACACAGTGGGACAGCTCACATGACTAGAATGTGGCCATGGATGGCTATGTCCTTTTTAGGAAAGATAGGCAACAAGACAAGGTGGTAGAGAGTTGCTCTTTATGTGAGAGAGCAACTAGAATGTATTGAGTTCTGTCCAGGAGAGGATGAAGGTAGAGTTGAGAGTTTGTGGCTGAGAATTAAGGGTCAGACTAGTATTTGAGATACTGTTTTGGGTGTCTATTACAGGCCACCTGATCAGGATGAGGAAATTGATGAGTGTAAATCCCAAGGGAATTTAATTTTGGGTGAGAACAGGCAGTGAATTAAATTGTATGATGTTAACTCTTAAATAACTGCACTGCACATGGTATAGATGATATAGAAAAAGGAGTGGATAATATCCTGGTTTCAGCTAAGATAGGGTTAATTTTCACCAGAAGCTGGGAGGGGGCAACAGCCAGGATAGACAACTGAATCAGCCAGTGGGATATTCAGTACCACACTGGCAGCACGCCCACTATGTAAGGGCAAGGGGCTAGCCAAAGGGAAGCATGGCTTTGTGCAAGGTGGTAGAGTTTCAGTGAGCGCTGTGGTTTATATCACTCATCTTATATATCATTTTATTACTATTACTTTTATTACTGTTGTTTCTTCACTTATCACATTTTTCTATTCAATTCTGCTTATCTCAACCCTCAAGAGTTTTGTCTTTTTCTCCCTCTTCTCCTTCCCATCCAGGGCGGGGTGAGGGTGGTGCTCAGCTCTCGGCTGGGTCTAAACCACAACAGTACTGGTGGATGAGAAGCCGGACATGAGCAGGCAGTGTGCGCTTGCAGCCCAGAAGGGCAACTGTACCCTGGGATGCACCAAAAGAAGCGTGGCCAGCAGGTCCAGGGAGGTGACTCTCTCCCTCTAGTCCACTCTGGTGAGACCACATCTGGACACGAACCTGTTGGAGCAGGTCCAGGGGAGGGTCATAAAAATGATCAGAGGAATGGAACACCTCTGCTTTGAAGAAAGGCCGAGACAGTTGGGGTTCAGCCTGGAGAAGAGAAGGTTCCGTGGAGACATTATTGCTGCCTTTCAGTACTTAAAGGTGGCCTACAATATGGGGACAGTCTTTCTAGTAGCCTCTGTTGAGACATGACAAGGGGCAATACTTTAAAACTAAAAGGGAGTAGATTTAGACTAGATATAAAGAACAACTTTTTTACAGCGAGGGTGGTGAAACACTGGGACAGGTTGCTCAGAAGGGTGGCAGATGCCCCATCCCTGTAAACATTCAAGCTCAGGTTGGACAGGGCTTGGAGCAACCTGACCTAGTTAAAGATGGCCTTTAAAGGTCCCCTCCAACCCAAAACATTCTATGAAGATTCTATGATTTTAAGAATAGAAAAAATTTAACGGAGTTTATTACCATGGTCTATTAATACAAACACAGATATCTGAATAGGAATGCAAGAAGGCAGCATAAGGGGGAGCATTCATCATTTAAATTTTCAGGTTCAGTCTCCATTTACAGGATATAGCTTTGGAAAAGCTTTGGGGAAAAAAAAAACTAAAAGAGATAGATAGGAAGGTTTGTTTATCAGCAATTACTGCTGAGGCTGCATAAACCAAAGTTTTAAAATGTTAATGATTTCTGCTTCCATAGATATGACAAATATATAGCTTGTAATTACAAAAATGAGATATAAATAATAACACAGTCAAGTTTTAGATAATGAAACAGTATCTTGGAAAGCATAATTAGAAGATAAGGGTGAATCTGAGGCCATTTCAGTGCCACTAGTTTTCTACTGGCTCTGAGATTTCTGTTTGTTACTATAATAAAAAAATCAAGTTAAGACCTAGTAAAAATTCAAGTAAGAAGGTTGCTTCATGTCTCTGAAAATCCCTCTCCATTGCAATGATTAAAGAATGATGGTGCTGTGCCAGTAAACAAAGTGGAATGTAGCAGAAAGAGCAGCACCTGCTGAAGTAGAGAAATGGCAGACCAAAGCCAAGGGAAAACAGGGAGGTGAGACGTGCAAAACAGTACTACCAAAATATGACTAATTTTCCAGCCTCACTGAGGTGTACTGGCATGGGAACCCAAAGAGGTTCAGCTGAGGGCACAGGTGAAATGGCACCATATTGAACAGTTGAAATACCCTTCGTGGTGCAAGCCCAGAATGCCCATTAATTAGTTGTTCAAAACCAAGGGCGATGACAATACATTCTTTTTGTAAACTTATTATGACTGGTCTATACAGTAAAGAGAAACATTGACAAAACAGAAACTGAGGATAAAAAACATCTTTATGGCTGCCTCTGTATAATCACAGTTGCACTCTGGTTGGGGGAAGTCCATCAGGACCACTTCACTCTCTGCATTGCACCATTCCTACAAAGGCAGCTCTATTATTTCTCAGAAGTAAAATTTATTTTTCCTCTTGGCTGATTGGATGACTGCATACTGGCAATTTATCTTCATCTGTAGAAACACTTCCTGACACTGCTTCATGATGTGTTTTTTAAATGATGCTACTTCCCACTCTTCCATTATCTCCTTCGGCTGCACACCAGCATGGGGCTCTCTCACGGGGCTCTCATCCTGCTGTTCTTACTCAGGCAAGACTCCAGTGCTGCCTCTAGCATCCCCATACAGACAGGCTCGCTACACACAGGAGACATTTTATCCCTTCATCACTGCAAAATCAAGAGGGAAACAGCTTTTTCTTTCCTACTTAGAGCACTGCATTCAAAAGCCCCAAATTCAGTGATTAACCTCCTGTACTCAACACTGGTGAGGTCACACCTCAAATACTGCATTCAATTTTGAGCCCATCTTTACAAGAAGGACATGCTGGTGCTGGAGAGTGTCCAAAGAAGGGCAAGGAAGCTGGTGAAGGGTCCAGAGAACAAGTCTTACAAGGAGTGGCTGAGGGAACTGGGGTTGTTTAGCCTGGAGAAAAAGAAACTCAGGGGAGATCCTATGACTCTCTACAGCTACCTGAAAGGAGGTTGTAGCAAGTTGAAGGTTAGTCTGTTCTCCTAAGTAACAAGCAATAGGAAAAGAGGAAATGACCTCAAGTTGTGACAGGGAAGGTTTAGACTGGATATTAGGAAAAATTTCCCCAATGTAAGGGTTGTAAAGCACTGGAACAGGCTGCCCAGGGAAGTGGTGCAGTCACCATCCCTGGAAGTATTTGAAAGAGGGGTAGATGTGGTGCTTGGGGATGTGGTTTAGTAGAGACCTGGCAGTGCCAGGTTAACAGTTGGATTTGATGATCTTAGAGGTCTTTTACAACCAAAATGATTCTGTGATTCTGTGATAAATACAATTAAGTGCCTACTTCAAAGTTCTTCTTAGTTCCAGTCTCTCTCCTCTGATAGGGCGGAAGGTTTTTTTAATCAGTTCTCGTCTATATCAAAGATAATTTTTTGCCACAAGGAACTGGGCAAAACTATCATCTAAATGAAACAGAGAGTACACCTAAAAACATAAAGCTGACGAGGGCAAGGACTTTCTCCAGGCCTGGTGGGAATGCACTGAGCAAAGGTACTCTATTGGGTGGGAAACAGGTCTGAAAGCAAATCTGTGCTTCAGAAAAAAAGAACCACCCCACCACACCACTTGGAGCAGCCAACCTGGTTCACTGCATTTTTTTCCGTTTTGACCCTTTGCATTGTCTCCATCAACCTCTGCTTTCTCTCTTTCCATCTTACTTTGACCCACTTTAACACATGAGCTATAAGCTTATCAGAAAACAACTGGCTGAAGTCAGCTGGGACCACTTTCAGGGACTATAGCTTTGCTGCTTCTGCAAAGCTCCACACTCTGACTCTCCCGCTGCCTCCCTCCCCAACACTCCCCCCCCACAATTCCCCCAGCTCCTCATTATAGTTTGGACAAATAGTTTCCAAACAGTCAAACTGTTTTGTTTGGGTAAATATTTAATAAAAGTTTAATTAACTGGGGAGAGGGTCAGGGTGGGAGAATTATGAAAAAAACCCAACATTTTCTGGGAAACACAACTTATTTTTGAAAAACCTTCCAAAAACAGTCACTTCTTAGAAATGAGTTTTATGCAGAACAGCTCCTTTGTGACCCATTGAGAAAGCACACATCTAGCAAATACATTATAGTCATTTTACATGCGTTTAATTTCCCTGAATTTTCAAGCATAAATGAATCCATAAGGGGCAAAAAGTAACCTTGTTTAAAAAAAAATCTAGATGGACTTTGGACAGATTCTTTTCTATATTACTGACACATACATTTTCTGAACAGCATGGAGTGTATGCTGGGTAGAAACAAGAGGATAACTTTCCCTGCAGTTTGTCAATTTCATCACTCTGACCACACCCATAATCTAAAGAGTATCAGCATCACCAGCATCTTTTGTAATATATGGGGGTTTTTTTCATCAAGTAATTTGAACTCCTGGAGAAGTACCCACCAGTAACTGTAGAATCTCAGCTATTACTCATTATTGCTTCTGAAGCTGTATTTTTGGACATCAACAGTGATGGTCATCCTATAAAATAGATTAACAGATGGATGTGCTGATTAACATCCCAGTGCAAGTCCTTACAAAGAAATAAAAAGCAGTCTGGGGAGCTGGATCATTTACAAAACTGGAGCCAACAAGCGGCGATAAGGGCACTGTTTTGCGTATTCATATTTAACACATTCAATCCAATCTAGGTATCCCCTTACACCATGTATAAATTTTTTATTAGTCTAAAAATCCATCTTTTACTTCTGCATAATATTCTTTGCCCACATTGAGACAATATAGCTACTGCTGTCGCTTTGGACTTAAAAGCATCATTTCTGAAGTACTAAATGAGACACCGCAAGTTAAATTCACATTCAACCGCCTGACACTTTTGCCATCCCTGATGCTAGACATGTCCTTTAACTCTTGCTTTCCAATGTGTCTGTTCAGTGATCCTTCCTGTAGTGCACACACACGTATTTACTTCTAGTGTTTAGACTCCTCTCTGGCATCACCAGCCACTCAGTTCCTATGTGATTTAATTTCCTGTCCCTCCCAGTCTACCTACTAGTTTTATTTCCTAATAGCCTCAAAATCCTTCCAGCTGGATCCCTACTCTCTGAACGTTATTCTTTTGGCTCTTCCCAGTAGCACATCCCAGCACAAACTCCCTACAATGACTTTAAACATTCACAATATATAATATATATACATATATATTTAACGTATCCACTTCCACAAAGGTGTCTATAATTCTTCCAAAATTACCCCCAGAATTTCTGAGACAACAACGTCAGAAAAGGTCAGACATCAGTCTCAGAAACACATAACAAGACACTACTTGGTTGATCACTTGGGGAAAAAGTTATTAATTTTGTCTGAAATTATAGACTTCACCCCTTCAGCAAGGAAACAGCCACTGCTTGAACAGAACAATGAGTAGTTATATCATCAGGAAAGCCAGTTTGCCTGCAAGGACCTACGGGTTTATATAAGAGAAACTTTTCAACATCAGACAGATGTACAAACAGGAATTTAAATAACACTGAAAGCTGATGAAGAATGCCCAACAGCTGAATGACACAAGCCACAAGTGTTACAGGAGAGGGAGATGAAAAAGAAGAGGCACTTTATATTTTGAAGAGAAGGTGTGAACTAGCACAGCACACAAGATCAGTATGTTTGGAAATCTGAAAGGCCACCCATGGAAACCACAATGGGCACTGCAGAGCAGACATGCCTGTGAGTCAGTGAAAATGTGAACAGCTGCCTATTTGCATGTGACGATCTCAAGAGTGAGGGATAACTAGTTTAGGGAGCCATGAGAATATGTATCTCCTTAAGACAAGATGTCACAGTTTGGGAATGCTCAACACAGGCAGAGCACAAGGGAAACGCAGTTCCAATAGCAGCAGGGATGCTCCAAGACCTACAACCTACAGCAACAGAGCTGCAAAAGTCCCTTCTTTAAAGAATTACAAAAGGTGTACATCAAGTCTTACCTTTATTTGTGATTTGAGGAAAAACAGTTCCCCTATTCAGGGAGTGCACAGGATGGGAGTGCAGATCTAGACGTAGCTGCTTGCTGTATCCAAGCAGGGAAGGGACCCAAGCTACAGCATCGTTTGTCATGATTAATCTCTGATTCCACCACAAAGAAAAAGGAATATAGAGTTTCTTAGACGTTTTCTAAGTTAACAATGGGGAGCACATTGCACACAAGTTGGTAGCAGCTGTGTCCCATAACCTGACAACCAGCTGCTTTGGCCTGCAGGGACAAAGCCCTCAGCAACAAGTAAGACATCTTTAAAAATAGGAGTGGAAAGCTACAGCATAAAAAACAGGCAATCATTTCTTTAAATGCGTTGCATTAGTTGCAGCCCTAAGCTTGCCAGAGGCACAACATAAACTTCTCCACAGCTCTATTTTTATGAGCCCAGGGCTGTCTCTGCAAGAAGCCTCAATCTAGCAGTAGAGAGGTGCATGGCAAATTCCATTAGCATGTAAACTCCAGAAAGCCAGAGGATAGAGAAAATGCAAGAACAGGTAAGTAAATCAACTGCATATATTAGATACAAAGAATGAAACCCAGATTTCCTCCAGTTTGACCAAAAATTACTAATAAAGGACTCCAGCCAAAACAGTATACTACTTCTAAGGGCCACCCTTCACAGCTGCACAAAGAACTGAGCTGTGGTGGGCTGTGGGGAAGGGAGAGCTAGAGCAGGCTTCAGTGCCTGTACTTCCTTGTTCCTGGGGTTTGGTTGTCTAGTCTTTAAGCACAACTAGAACAGAACTGGATTCAGTTATTGTCAGTAGGAAATAAGGACAGATGAAAAACAGAAGGGGGGGGGGGGGGGGGGAGGGGGGTAAGGAAGGAGAGGAGAACTTTGCTTCCCAGGTAGGTATCCAACAATTTGGAAGACAGCTCAGCCCAAAAGATAGTGACCAGGTTCATTCATAAATACTCATGAGAGAACTGTGCTGAAAGAGTTAAATCCAGTTGGTGACCGGTCACGAGCCGTGTCCCTCAGGGCTCGGTTTTGGGACCAGACTTGTTTAATATTTTTACCAATGACCTGGATGAGGAGATCGAGTG
>NW_008628836.1:0-55438 GCF_000691845.1 Merops nubicus
GCGAGGCCCGCGTCGCGAGGCCCGGACGTGCGTCAGCAGCTGACGCAAACCAGCCCGGCCATGTGCATCCAGCCCAGGCCTGGGGAAAAAAAAAAAGCCTCCACCCCGGTAGCACGCTCGCACTGAATCAAAGCCATCACCATACAGTAGCGGCGCAATGTGCTCTCCGGGTTCCCCCAGCCAGCTGGGATGCTTTTGCCTTGCTTTGTCAAGGCGCTGATTTATGCCCATATGTACCATATACATCGTGAGCACAGGCACGCAATGGTGTAAACACTTCTGCAAACATCTGTACACAAACCCGTCAAATATGCAGCAGCTCCCTGCTGCAGCCCTCAACGTGTGGCCCGGGTGCTCTGCAGGCAACCAGGCAGGCCCCAGTCTGCCTGTGGGGTGCCACTGGACCTCTTACTCACGTGCAGCCTGGCCTGAACTGTAAAGGTCACTGTGGGACCATTAACAATAGAAATTGGCACAGCCACGATGCTTTTCTCTTGTATCAATCTGTGCTTTGGGGTGGAGCCCACCACAGCAGGTATCTGCTCCTGCATGTCCATTCCTCTCTCCAAAATCTCTGCCTTTCCCAAGCATTTAATCTTCTATGTCTTTCTCTGCACCGCAGCTGGTCAGCCCTGGTTTTGGATGGAGGATAGCCATACCGAACAGCTAAAGCCTATCCAGGGCTGGGATGTAACATTTGGATTACACTACACAAGCATTATTAAAGTTAATGCTTGTGCCACCAGGACATCTGCACAAACACAAACGTTCACCCATCTGGGGAGAACTCAGACTCCAGAAAAAGGATTTGTACCAATTCTGTGTGTTTGGGAGAATTTCCTTTCACCTCTAGGCCCATTTAGACTTTTTTTAAAAAAAAAAAAAAACTTAGAATATAAAGTTTGAAATGAAAAAAGCACATAAAAGTATGAAGAGAGAAGCCCTGAGGCATTCAGGAGATGGACCTGAACATGGCAAAAGGGAACCATAAAAACAAGCAGATAGCTGTAAATAAACAGGCCACCACCCTGTCACAGAGCACTTGCGCCCATCATCATGCCTCAGCATCTTCCCTTTTTTAATACAGTAACTGTTTCTAACCATATTTTGGATGAAGAGAGAAGGGCTTTGCCTTCCTATAGCTATCCAAACAGCAGCACCGTAAGGATGTGCGCCAGCACGTTTTGCAGCCCAGGCAGTTCTCACAGCTGGATTAGTGGCTTACATGAGCCCTCCTGGTCTGTGCTGCAGCAGCAACAGAAGGTTCATTAAAACCAATTAAATACTACTTAATAAAGTCAGTTTAAATCCCAAACACCGACTAAGCCAGATGAGTTGATGCTTAGAGGTATAAGGAGCACCCTTGCTTCCTCTTACCATCCCTCAGTCACAGATGTGGCAACCTCCAGGTGACAGAAGCCAAGGAAGGGATGACTCCTTGGGCTGCTCCAGGCAGTTGTGCAAGAGCCCAGCTGCCTACGTGTTCAGAGAAAGAGATTTAAGCAACCAAACAAACTGTTTGTTTGTTTTCTTCCCAAATGGTTCATCCCCATCTATTCATAACTGCTCACAGAATCCATGGAATTCATTGTGTGGTTTGAGTCTTCAAAACAAATGAAACAACAGTATGTCTAAACCAAACAAACCCCAACCCAAAATACAGCCAGCAGACCAGGGCGCATGAGCAACCTTCGAGGCTGAAGTGTGTGTATACTCTGGAGGGCCCAAAAAATGTGGATGGGGGGAACATATTTAAATTTCAGGGAATAATAGAATTCCCAGGGAGCTTTATAAAGGCGGGGGAAAAAGGAGGAGAAATATTTTAAGCAATGATTATGCTGCAATTTTTCTCCCAGATGTGCCATACCATGGGGATGCCATGCCAGTAAATCTGATTTTTTGGACAGAACAAGGTGCTGCTCAGGCTGCAGTGGTGCCAGACCCCTGTCCATAGCAGCCCAGATGCTGCTCCTTCCAGAGCTCATCTCTCCAGCCTTTGCTGGTGCATTCAAGGGAAAAAAAATTAAAAAAATAAAAAAAATTCACAAAGCTCCAAGTTTTTGGCAAGGAATGGTTCTTGAGACAAATGTCCTTTCACACACACACACACACACCGATTTTTTGGTTAGAGTTTGTCAAAAAGTTGCATTTAGACACTTTTAAAGCAGAAAATGCCTTTTTGCACAGTCAGCATAGAAAATCATGCTGACATCATCCTGAAAAGGAGTCAGGCACAAAATCGCAGCATTTCAACCACTTCAATGCACCTCCTGACAGGAGGGCCACAGGCATGGGTGCTTCAGCACACACTCCCACTTCACGTTCCTCATGGCTCTGAGCCAGGACCACTGACACAGCTTGTGGCTGCCAGCATTTAAGTAGCCAAGGTGACCATTCCACACCCTCTCACCACGCCAAGGATCCCAAACATCCTCCACCTCTCGGGGCTCACCAGCGTGTTCAAGCTTTTCATCTTCTAGGAGTTCTCAGACCTGTCCAAACAGCCCCAGCAAGATGAAAAAGGCTCATGTTATAAATGGCAACAAGAAAATATAAAAGCCTTGAAAACAACCTGGCAAGAAGCAGCATACTCCTACCAAGGGGCAGACAGGACTCAGGCACTGCCCCATTTTGTTTACCTGCCCAGAGACATTTGGGAGAAGTTAAGAATCCCAAGGGAGAAATGAATGCATCCACTCAATGCAGTATCTTTCCTGGGCGCTGCAGGACCAGGGTTCAGCCTGCTCTGCCCCTGCTGTGACCATCTCCCCCACCCCCTTGTCTGCCAGCCCAGGTCCTGTCCCTCCCAATGTTTCCTCCCTCCGTGGGATCAGGCAGGGGTTGGACGTGGGAAACCCTGCTGTCTCCCACCAGCTGTCTCTCCTGCCTCGGGGTGACACATCCTGGGTGGGAGCCAAAAGCCCCGCTGCAGCCCCATGCCCTTTCTTGCTGGCCGTCTCCAGCAGTTGCTACTGTGCCAAGCAAAGGGTCCAGGTAGCACGGGAAGGATGTACCCGAGGGGGTGAGCAGGACACCAGGACCAACTGCACACTACGTGGCACAGAGCCCCAGGGTGCAACTTGGGCCACCTCTGTATCTTTGCTCTCTGAGGCCACCCTGCAAGAAGGAAACAGCAGCAAAATTTTTGAGTTACAGCAGCTCCTGCTGGTATTTCTGTAAGATCACTCAGAGCTGAAGAGAGTGGCTGTGTGCCTTTCCCTGCGTACCAGACTGGGGCAGAGAGGGGACATGGGTGAGGGTTTTTATAAAGGAGAAATGTCCAGGTGACATCCTCTTGCAAAGCCTCAAAGACATTCACGTGAAGACCCCAGTTCCTGGCCAATGTCAAAATCGTTGCAGCTGCCCCACGCCAGCCTCCAAGCCCCTGTAACAGCATGTTGGGTCACACCAGGGTTGTGCAGCCTCCCTCTGACCACCAGTCCCAGTCTCCAGGAGCTCGCTGGGCTGGAGCTGCCTCCTCCAGCATCCCAGCTCCCTCCTCTGCTCCCGAGTGCTGCCACAGGGAGAGATGGAAAAGCCATTCGGCATCCCTCCGAGCTACTTCCCTCCTTGCTCGGCTGACCGCCTCCGGCACTGCGGGCTCCCAACCTGCCCAAGGAGAAACCAGACCAAAACAAGCATTGCAGGGGCTGAAGGAATGGAGCCAGCCTTTTTTTTTTCTTTTTTCTTTTTTTTTTTTTTTTAAGGGATATTGAAGACTGGAGCAGAAAGCCAGCAGAATGAAAAACAGCCACGTGGGGATGGTGAAAATAGGAGCTGAAGAGAGGAAGATGGGAAAGTTCTAATAAAGAGAGTCACAGTATATAAAATACACAACCTCCCACCTCCTCCAGGAAGGCTGGGGGAGGGGGTTTTGGTGGTAATCCCCGGCTGTTTGAGACTGTCCAGGCAGACAGGGTCTGGATTAGACCAGGAAAGCTTAGGTTTTCACCCCATCAACCTGAAACACAATGCTTTTCCTTCACAGTATTTTGTTATTACATGGCAGAAATCAAGGGAGGTCAGCTGGCTGTGAGAGGATCCTTTGACCTCAGGTAGCTCTCCGGAGCTCTCAGCCACATCCAGATCCCATATGGAAAACAAACATTTCCTTCATCTGAGCAAAAGCCACAAGGAGAGTCTCGGTCTTAGAACTAAGACACATAGTCCTACCACCATCTGCTCAGCCCCAGAAAAAACTCCCCAGGTCTCATCCTGGGATTAGAAACCACGCTGAGCTCCCTGTCCACTCTTGACCCGAGCGTAGCTGCTGCCGCCTGGGGCTTCAGGAAAGGCTTTGGGGCCCTTTCCCAACCTGTATGAAGTTGTCCCAGATCAGGCTGGCAAACAGTGGGACAAAAGGAATCGCACAGGTTATCTATCAGAAGAAGAGAACAGAGTCCCTCGTTACCCAGGAAGGTTGTGCTAACCCTGGAAGTTGTGCCCTCCACACTGAGACACCGCTAGAAAAGCCCATTGAGACCTCTGAGCTCCAAAAACACAACGCAGAGGAACATCATCTCACTGACGGGTAGTCACACCCAGCCCCAGTCCAAGCGATCTGAAGTAGCAGCTTCCCAGCCAAAGGAAACTTATATTTCCTTATCGTTTGCTATAAATACAGCTGCACTCTTTTCCTGACCATGTTATTCCTACAGTCCTTATCACCCGCGCTCAGATAGCCACAGCACAGCCACACACTTCTTGCTCCCCTATTCCCGAGCTTTTCCAAACCATTTACCTTCACAACCCCGTGTCCTGAAGCTCCTCTATAGCAATGGGTGACCCTGCCCAGGACCTCCACATCCGTACTGAACAGGTCAGCAAATGAACTCGTTTTCCTTTTTCACTTCTTTGCCATGCAGAGACCTGGCTCGCAGTTAGGGATGAACTCAAATGTCACTTCTGATAAACATTTATTTTTGGTGAGGAACATGATGTGTTTATAGGTGGTGGAGCATGCCAGTGAGAAGCAGCAGGCATATGCCAAGTCTTGCAACATCTTGATGCTTCTCAGAGCTTCTGAATACCTTGGTCTCCCGCAAGTGTCACGTTGTCCAGTCCCTAGGGCATTTTAAATACAAGGGGGGGTGTGAGGGGGTGGGAATGCACTGGGGAATAGGATTACCAAGGTCTCAGGCTGGAAGAGAGACTGTGCTGAAACAGCACAACAGTGCTTTCAGGTGGCCTCCATTGCATCAGCCTGGACACCAAAGGGAAACACCCCAGAGCAAAGAGTCTGAGATGAGACAATGACTGGCAGAAGGTGCCTTCGTTTTTGCACTGCTCAAAGCCAATCAAGACTTCATCTGCTACACCACCAGCTTTGGACTACAGCTTAATTTCCCTTAACTGATCACCTAGCAGGGTGGGTGAAATTTTCACACACAGTTTCTGTGCCCATTGAGTATTTGATGAAGAGAAGACATTATTACTGTTCTGAATCAAAGGTGTCCTTCAGAAACACTGTGAGTTTAACAGAATGAGTGGGTACCTAAGTGTTGTGGGAGATTCAGCATCAACTGCTGCTGAGGCTCCACAAGGGATGTGGGTATCTGTAACCAAGTGGTATGATCTTGACACTGAAATAATTTGGCAATTCATCTATCACATAGAAGGTGTAGGGGGTCACTTTCAGATGGCCACAAAGAACACTGAATATCTCTGCTGTGTATTCAAGTCCTAAGTTTCCTTCTCCAAGCTGTCTCAGAAACACCAGGAAGATATTCATTCCTGTGGTTTTATGGCATTTATATGTCAAGTCTAGGCAGGAACTTGAAAACGGAGTAGTGCTATGATTTGTGCTCCCATTGAAAGGAAAAGGTTGAAATTTAGAAACTGTTGAACTCAATTTTGATATGATCATTGGAAAAGAGATACTTAGAAGACTTTTCATTTGTACTGTCACTTAACTGTAAATCAAAGTAGTTTCGGGCAGAGAGAGTGCAGGGGGGAACGTCTCAGGAACTAAAAAGAAAGTCCAATAGTCCTGATCTGGACTAGTCAAATCAGGCATTTTCCAATGTTCTACAAATTCAGATCCTGGATTTTCATTATTTTCCACCACAAAACTCTATAGCTTTACCACTTGTTTTTATAAGCTGCTACCTTACAAATCCATTTTAGTCTGACAAGAAATTGTACATCTTATGTCTGTACATGGGCCTAAATACACTGATTGAAACTACATTACCTACAGCAAAGACTGCCCCCTTCATCATTTCACCCACTGTCATTCTACTGTTGACCACACTTAAATACACTTCATTATGTGTACCACCAAGACACTGTCAAACACCTCACACCACAAAGAACCAAAAGAGAAAGTACAGAAAAAGGAAATGCTGCTTTCAGATGCTCTTCCAGAAACAACTTTCTCTGCCTCTTTCTTTTCAAGATGAGCTTCGGCTACTCAGTTTGGATACACAAATTCAAATTCTCCCAAAACTTTGACTTTGGATGTGAGTGGCAGCTGGCACTTCTTTATTATTTTTTTTCAAAACAGTAAAACACATCAAAAGACAATGAGGAAAGCTGAATGATTCACAGCAATGGAATGAAATGCCATTCACAAATGTTTTTTCCATAACAATTTGTCACTTATTGTATTGAAACCACTTCAGAAGATGTGTCTCACAGAGCCTTTTGATATTAGCATGATTAAAAACATAGTGCAATTAAGCAATCCCGTAATATTTCTGTATGCTGTATGAGCAGGACCTTGAGTGACCACTTCATTCAACCCTCTGGTAAATGGCTGCTTCTAACAGAAGGCCACCATTCTGCAAGATGCCTCAGATAGTTGGATGACACCAAGGAATTCAGATCTTCTCACCCCACAGGCATTTTGGCTCAACAAAACATGGCTGTTCAGCTCTGGTGTTGGGTCTAGCCTAGGTATGTCAAACCTTCTCAAATCAGCCATTTTAAAATAAATGGGAATGTTTGTCCTCTAGATGTAGCTTTCTCTCTATTAATATCTAGATGTCTACCTAGATGTCTATCACTTTTCCTGCTGTTTGTCATGTGCAGAGTTAGCATCTACTTATGTAGCCGCCTTGTTACACACATCTCCATATTGATTTCCTATACCTCATGCACACTGCTAAGCAAGCATGCATAATTTCACATTTGTGTATCACATGGCATCAAAAAAGATTTCAACAAGACGTAGATAAAAAAGGCCCTTCCAAAGCACCAGATCCCTACCTGCTGGGCAGTTGCATCGCTGGTGTGTCTCCCGAACTTCTCGATGTCTCGGCAAGTGGAACTTTAATTTCTGTCAAGGGAGGAAAAAGAGCAAAAAGATTAATTACTCCAGTTGAAATAAAAGCCTCAGATTCTTGAAAAAGTGGGACTGGGTCCCACCGCCCAAGTAGAGATGGGAGAGACAGAGCAGAACAGTTTTGAGAATGAAGAAAGGCATTAAAGTTGAGTCTTTAACTTGAAATGTGGGGGTTGATTGGAAGCAGGCTGAGGGAGTTTCATAATGGCCTCCAAATGTGGTCGTCCTGACAGGCATTACAAAATCAAGAGCCAGCAGTGGCAAATAAAGAGGTGACTGTGTCCTCATGAGAAAGCTGCATTTCTCAGAAGATCCACTCAGTCGATGAAAAATGGAGATCTGAAGCAGGTACTCTTCCCCTTCTCAGCAGACTCCATATGCTCATGGAGACACCTGGGTGGACAGAAGAGTCCTGCTGAAAACTTGCAGCTGAAGGTGGCCTGAAAACAGCAATGACAATTCCCAAAACCTTCAGAGGCTGTGAAGTTTAGTTTTTCTCCAAGCATAGAACAAGACAAAACCTATTAAGAGCTTCCACAAGGTGGAATCATGTCAAAATGTGCATTTCCAATGAGTTTGGATTTCTTAACGGTGCTGGCTGTCAGCCTCCTGCTCTCTAGCTCCATCTGTGTATCTCTTAAAGGGGCCATAGAGAACATCTGAAGCCACCGCATATTCCCTAAGTGGAAATGTCATTAAAATTGGCCCATGTCCTGAGCAAAACTCTCTTTAGGGACAACATCCACACCACCCCTCACAGACTTCATTTAAATAACTGTGATTTAGTGAACAAAATGCAAATCAATCCAAATAAGTCATTCATTAATGCCTGTGAACTGCACTTGGTTAATGATTTGAGATGATTTGAGCAGACCAAGCTGCTGGGGTGCCTGTGCTAAGAAGCTGCTCCCTCTTCCCTTCCAGTGCTCAAACCCAACTGGTCACCCCTATTGCACCTTCTTATTTTTTCAACCTACTTCACAATTGGGACAAACATTTTGAAAGAAAGAGCCTTATATCAGGCTCAACAAGAAGGCCATGCCCAGGATCATATAGAAATGACTTTCACAAGTAAGTAAGTGAGCACCTTCCTGCAGGAAGACATCAATATGGGGGAGATTTCTTTTCCAGAGGGGAAAAAAATAAAAGCAACATATTTCTGCTTGGGATGAGGGAAGGCAGAACTGGCTGGAGCATTTCCATTTTTTGCTTCGAAAGGATTGGCTGTCTTGTTGCAAGTCAAAATCAGTAAGGGTTGTTGTGACTGACTAGGAATTGAATATTTTCAGAGGGGTGTTTTGCATGGTAGACTGAAATGTTTTGATAGCGAGTTGATTTGATACCAGGGTGAGGAGAGGGTTTCACTCAAGGAGAATTGCCAGTTCCCATATGTTATTTTATCTGTGTTTACCTCATCAGTTTAAAAGCACAGATATGTGAACCTTTGCATTTGGGCACGTTCCCACCTAGCTGCCACCCCAGATGGCTCTGCTCTGCAGCACTGCCTGGCTTCCAACACGTTGTGCTAATGGTCAAACATGCGCACAAATAGGACCACGGAGCCTTTATTTGGTTACTCAGACTGGTATGTAGACATACATGTTCTCCTCTCCATCTAGACGTATGCCAACCAAAATGTCTGAACAAACGACTGCCACGTTTGGGTGGGGTTCCCACATTTGGAAATTAGGCTTAGCACAGGGGGTGGGGGCGTGTGACGGTTCACACAAGTAGGAGCAGAAAGTCATTTCCTAACCAGCAAGGGTCTGAACACCCTGACTGCAGTCTGGCCCTTTATAGGACAGAAGTCCACAAGGAAATATGCAACAGATCCCTGCCCCACCAAGTGAGGAGGCACCCCAGGGGCCGAGGGGGAAGGCAGGGTGAGTGCTTGCAGAAAGAAGCCTAGGCTGGGTTGCTCTGCTGACACACAAGAAGAGCAGCATAACTGGATTTCTCAGGGAAGTGATGACCCAGCTGGATTTGAGCGTGACCGCGAGAGGAACAGGAGCGATAGCATTTCCCCACGACTTTATCTGCAGGGTCAGGGTACTGGAAACACCTGGGACAACTGAAATAGCCTTCTCAAGGACAGGGGCCCCTTGGGAAGGAGGTGTGGCTGCTGCTGGGGAGGACTGGGAGCATAGCCCAAGCACTGGTACCATGCAGCCATCGGACACTCACTGGCACTGGGCATTTTCCCCATTCCTGGCCATCGCAGTGCCTCCCTGGAACCCAGGAGCTCTGCTCATCCCTGGGGAGTGCAAAGGGCAGCAGTGCCATGGGATTGCTCCCCTTCGGTTGGAGGCAAAAACCTACCAAGTATTTAGAAGTGCCCGGAGTTCAGTTTCCTGCACAATCTATTAAATAAACATTGACTGCAACAGAACAAAATCCTTGGCTTCTGGAGAGCTCAGCTCAAATTTGGGTTGGGATGGTGAAACAAAACAAATACCCAGCCTTTTCTGCTTCCTTCATTACCGCTGTGCAAAATACCACCTGGTCCAACATGAGAAGCCAGCTTTGCTTAAGAGAGCAAAAAGACAGGGCTTTCCTCTTAAACTGTCCTTTCCAAGAGGCAACTTCCATTCCCACACAGTAGAAAACCATTGGCTTCCATAAGCAAAACCAAAAGAATGTGGTCTCTGGAAATACAGCATTTGCGCTCTCCTTTCTGGGACCAGGGGTTTGTCTTTTTACCTGGGGGACACCTAGAGCATGAAACGTCAGAGTAGCAATTGGCTACCTATGTCCTAGCAGAAATGTTGAAAACAGAGGAGACTGGCTTGTCAGCATAGCCTGCTTACTTGCTCATCATGTTTTCCAGTGACAGAAAGGCTGCACCTTCCCCCTACACACACGAAAGTGGCTGAAAAGTCCTTTGGCAGCACTGGGGCCACCGCTGATGGGCTCCAGCGTGGGGACTGTGCCCCTCCGAGTCTTTCGGGAGCCATCGCATGTCACTGAGGACAGAGGAAAGGGAAAAACTCCATCTGCAAGAGGGCAAGGCCAGGAGGGTTGGGCTGCAACATGCTGGGAATGGGCAACGAAGCCAGCACAGGCTTTTCCTGTGGGTTTTTGCATGACAGGACAGGGCTGTCTTGAGTGGGCAGAGCAGTGAAAGCAAGACTTCTTCTGACATTAAAGTACTGTGACTGTAGTCTCCTAAACCTTGCAAGTGCTTGTCTATTTTGGATGGGCACTTGAGATTAGGTGGAAGAGAGGGTACTTCTTCAAAGGGAGCAGATTAATAGCTCTTTAGCAGACGTAGTTGTTTGCAGTCACCCAGGGAGGTGAAATCGCTTCCCACCACTATCTCCAACAGCTAAAAGAAACATGTCTCAAATAGATAACCTATTACAACCATCAGGAGGATTTCAAGGGTGGGTGGTTTTGTTAACTCTTATTGTTTAATCGCAGATTTTACTGTTTTTTCTTAAAGGCCCAGCTCCTGGAATCACTGGACCACGTGGCATAGAGTAAAAGCCACAAGCAAGCCCTCACAGGTGGGGCAAAAAAAGCTTAGCAATAACACCAGCTAGGTTCAAGGAATGCAAGCAGCTAAAAGGAAATAGGACTGAGCTACCAAAGAAATTGGAAGGGAAAAAATAGGTGTAATGATTTGGAGATGGAAAACACCAAGATAAATATTGAGGGAAGGAATGATTACAGCAATCTTGCTGACCCGGAGAAACAGAATTGAGCAGTGTGCTCTGAGACAGTGAAGAAAAAAAAAATACAAACAAAAGCTTTAAGTCAGAAGGGACAGGGAGTTTTCATGTGTCCCTCCATTGCTCACATATCTAAGGAAAGAGTCCCAGGGAAATTAACCAACCAGGAAAGCAGTGAGGATCAATTCTCCCTCTCCACCCATAGCACAACTCCTGAGTCCCTTCAGCAGCACTGAAAACACGACACATACCTTCACCAAAAGCCCCTGAGAGGGCACAGAGGGGCAGCTGACCTTCCCCCAGGCTTTACAGGGTAACTGCTGTTGTGTCACACAAACATGCTTCCATCTCTACAAGCATGCAAATTCTGGTTTGGTTGGTTTAGGTTTTTTTTTCCTCCTCATAGCAGCACTGAATCCATCCTGCTCTCCACCCTGACAAGCTTTTGGCAAATGAAACGGTACCAAATGTTACCTGGCATAGGAAAAAACCTTGTTTTCATCTTTGGAAAGTTTTGTCTCTCCTGCAAATGCCAGTAGCAAGCCTATCCGTGCTCTTTGTATGATTTTATAATGTCCCATACATGCAGACAAATTCCTTCATGGAGCTGAAGCTCTCCCAGAACCTGTTTCTGGCCTATTCTGCATAGGCTTTTTTTTGTGGGAAAACTTAGTCAATTTGTACCTGGTGGAAAATTTCTCTCTGGTATTCACTGACACCCAGCAGAGGTTTATACAATAGCAAGTGAAGCTGGACAGGTCAGGCTGCTTCTAGGAGTAGATCCACTGTGCTCTCCTTGCTCATCCTGAGCAGAGATGGAAACACTGCCACAGCCAGCCGTGGTTGCTCCAAAACTGGGCTCCAAGGCCGGGAAAACATCCCTACCAGCTGGCTTTAAATTAATGTTTTAAACAAACGAACTCAGCTCCTCTCCCTGCCAGTTTGCTTTATTTTTGCTTATCTGGAAGACGGGCATCTAACAGGACTTGGGTGTTTTGTGCTTTTCAGAACAATCTGCAGTGTCCCCACAGCTGCTCACAGCCCCTTGGGAACCTCAGGGGCAGACCTGGGCACCAGCATGCCCCAATCTGGAGGGCACCACATGCCCCAGCTCAGGGCACAGAGCTTTTGAGCACAACCTTAGAGCTCCTCTATCAGCCCTTGCAGACTTCGCTTCTTCACATCCCTCCAGCTGATCTTCACAGCCACAAGGGCTAGAAATGTGCTCCTGTGCCCACAGCTCCTCTCTGACCTCCCACCTCCCTGCCCAGCTCAGACCAGCTCTTTTCAAAGCTGGAGTTTCTTTAAAGCTTTGCTATTTTATTTTTTGATGGATAACACTGAGCTGGCAGCTGTGAAAGACATTAAGGTTGAAATACCAGGAAATTCGGTGAGGATGTTGCAGTGAGAGGCAGCAAGAGTCTGAGCAGGGGGGAATGAAAATCCTGCTTTCACATCCATCACAGCAAACCCAGCCGCAGCCCCTCTTCGCCCCAGTCATCGCTCATCACTGTCTCTTGCTTTCCTCATTTTCATTCTCCCATCTTTTCCCCGCTTCCTTTCTCTTTCCTGGTTTTCTCTAACCTTCTTATCCCCCTCTAGCCAGTCCAAGAGACCCATCCAACTCAGCCCTGCTTCAGACCTAGTGAAAAGAAGGACCAGGGGGATTTCTTTTTCTTTCCTAAGCAAAAGCCCCATATGCCACCCCACCATCTGTCCACCAGCAGACCCTTGCCCTGCACCTTGAGCCACTCAGCCCACACGAGTGCCTCTGGCTCATTTGTAGAGATCTGAAGTAGTTTTTTTTGGAGCTTAGCTGAAGCAGGCAGCAGAGTTGGGATGGGTCTCCTCCCCAGGGGGAATAGCTCTCCTCCCTCCACCAGCAACAGACCTTCTCAGGACAGGAGACCTGGGCCAGGCATTCCAGCTCCTCCACATGCTCTAGCACCTTTCTCCACATTATTTTTGAAGCTCTGGCCAGTGGGGAGCTAGTAGTCACGGCAGTACCCAGGACCAAGTGCTAGCCCCTAAAGCAGAGGTTCTTGTCCCATGGCTGCTCCCCACACTGGCTGCAAAGGGGGGCTGGGGCCACCACCGAGGGCTCAGGTGGGGCTGCTCAAAAAACAGGGGTGCTGCTGGGACATGGACATCACAAGAACCCCGTTTCCTTGCTAAGCCAGGCTATAAAAAAGCAAGCGGAAAGGTGCCGCAGCCAAAGCCAGCAGGACACGGGGCCATCCGGCCCCGGGCAATGCTCCCGGGAGGCGTCCCGTGGCACGTCTCAGATCACCCGGTAGAGATAAACTGTGACTTCCCAGGAGACTCCTGCCAGCAGCAGTGAGGGGACCGCTGCACGTTGTCCCCTGCCCGGCAGCGGGGAAGGAGTCCCTGCACAAGGGTGCAAAAGCAGGGAACGGGTCCAGTGACTTGCAACGCTTCTGCCTCCCAAAAAAACATTTGTTCTGCAAAGAACTGCCCCATAGACCCCATCTCCCCCTTAGTCCTCATGCAAAGAGACCACGCAGAACCGCGTCCCTCAGCTCCTACAGTGTTTGCTAACTTGAGGTTCACAGCTTTTGGCTGCAAATCCCAGCCGGTGCAGGGACTGCTCCCACAAGACCTGTAAACGGTAGCCGAGCCTGTCAGCTGTAGATTTAGACTCCTTACCACAGATCTTTGCTGCTCCTAAAAAGCATTGAGAGGGTCCCCAGGTCCTCCTCAGGTGCTAGGCAGCACTGTCCTGAGGCAGGTCCCAACAGCTACCCATCCCTCTGATCATCCTGTCCCTTGCCTCCTTTGGCAAAAGCAGCAAGCAAGATTTTTTCTGACACAAACAGTTTTTGGGCTAGCCCCGGAGATCTCTGCAGCCTGTTTCAAGCCAAGACTGGAGTAAACAGAAAAGGAGAGTTGGGTGAAAACAGCCCAGTCCCTGAATCTCAGCCCACAGCCTCCTCCAGAGCTGTGGGAACAGGTCAGTGTAGACCTGCCTGGAGAGTTCAGAGACACGAGCCACCATCTGCTCCCTGACATATGTCAAAACCACTTCAAAGCCCCAAAGAGACGAGGAATGCTGCAGGATACTCATCCCACCCAGGGCAGAGGAGCCCAGACAGCCCCTAGTAGCATCAGCACAGCAAAGTAAAAGGTGTCAGCAACAAAAACCTACACTTTGGGGCCCTCTTTATTGACCTGCTGAAGCTCAAGCTTCTTCAGCAGCAGCTCTCCTCATCCTCAGGGGAAGAATGTGCTGGCTCTGGAAGAGTTTGGACTGCGCTCAAGCGGGCATAGCAGAGCCATATGCTCTGCACTGATGCTCTGGCTGCATCAGGAACTATCGTGGCAGTGCCAACGTGTCTCATTTTCCTGAGCCAAGACCTGCGGAAGGGGTCAAGGGCTGGCATGGCAGCAAAGCCAGCCTGTCATCAGTGTGTTCACAATTACCTCGTCCTGTAGCCACACTGGCTGCAGGGTGCCTCGCCTGTCCCTCCTCTGGGGCTTAAACCCACACACAATCCCCAGGTTTAACCTCCAGCTCTAACTCCTTCAGTAGGCAATACCACCAGTCACCAAACGGAGAAGGCTGGAGGCTCTTCCTTCCCTGCCAGGACCAGGGATGAGGTTTCCCTCTTTGCAAAGTGCTGAGGCACAGCCATGGTGTGGGCTGGGGCAGAGGGAAGCAAACGCCAGGCAGGTTTGAGAGGTGGGAGGAACCTGAAGCCGTGGGAATTCAACCTAGCAGCATCATTTGTGCAGAAATATATTTTTAAGGGAGGAAAAAAAAACCAGATAATGTGCCTATGCAAGCATGCACGTGCCTAACATCTATAGTACTGCAAACTATATACTCAGAATGAAAGGACACCGACCTCATCAAGCAGTTGGTCAACTCTTCCCAAAATAGCTGTCTCCATTTGGTCTGCTGAGAGCCAGGCAGGGAGCTGTGTGGGTCTGTCTGCTTCCAAGTGGGACACCCGGGACTGCAGATCGGAGGTCCGAAAGTACAGCAGGAGGCTCAGCACCAGAGAGAGCAGGGAGACGCCAGGCAGCCCCGAGCCCAGCAGGAGAGGGAGGCGGCAGCATCGCTCCCCATCGCTGGTCCTGGCGGGAGCCACGCACCCCCTGTCAAAAGCTGCTTCGCCAACGCCTTTCCAGCTCTTCTCCTCCAACATTCCCTCCCTGTCCTGAGAAACAATAAATAAATAAATAGAATAAATAAAGCCTCACTCCTACTCCAAGAAGCACAATCCAGAAGGCACAGAAACAGAGCGTCCAAGGGGATCCCAGTGCCAGCAAATGACAAATAACGGCACTGATGACAAAAGTGGAGAGGGGAGTTCTTTAAAAATGAAAACAAACCACACACACATAAAAGGGGTGCAGAAAAAAAGGATCCAACTGCAGCAAAGAATAGGGAGAAAAAAAATCTGATCGGGATTTTTTTTTTTTTCTCCTCCTGTGTTTCAGTCTTTAGGTTCGTGGGTAGGATTTTGTTTCCTTCTAAGCTGCCAGTTTCAGTTCCTTCGCAGACTGGCCAGGAGCTCGCACATGAAAGTCCCCATTCGAGAGAGGTAATTCTCAGCTGCTCGGGCGACGTTGTGCTCTGGCCGATCCTGGCTCCCCTGTAACATGACACACTCCCTCCGAACTGCGGGGCTGGGATGAGCGAGCTGCGCGGCTTCCCAAAGTAACCTCCTCTGCTCGCCCTCTCTCTCCACCTCTCCCTCGCTGCATGATTTATTTATTTATGCAAAGCGCCGGGGTGGGATCGGGCAGTGGGACGCCCCTGCCCCACTCGGTCCCCAAACCACCTCTCCGCCGCCAGCACTTCCCTTTGAAGTGACTCTCGGAGAGGTTATTTATAGCGGCAGGAAAGCGATTGTAAAGCAGAGGCTGGGCTCGCACCAGCCCGCGTCTGTCTTTCCTCCCCGCAGCCGAAAGGCACTTGATGGGACAGTACAAATGGGCTGTTGCATCCTCTGTGCAGAGCCCAGGGCAGCTTGAGCTGATACCCCACAATGGGATCTTTTGAGCTGATATTTTGAGGAGAGCAGCCAAGGACGGTGAGAACCAGAGGGAAATACCTGGAAACAAGAACTGCCAGCTGAGGGCTCTCTGCAAAAGTCAAGCAAAGGGCAGCAGGGAGCAACATCCCAGGTGGGCAAGCTGCAGTGCTAAGGGGGAAATTCTGGGGCTTGATTTGGGCACGTAATCTGTTGGGGTACTGAGGGCATTCAGAGGAATTAATCCACTGAGGCCCTCTAGTGAAGCTGAGCTTCTCGTCACCTCCTCCTTGTCCCACCAGGCACGGGACATGAGACAGAAAACCCCCTTGTTGGGGAGCGGTCTCCCCAGTACGTGCCATAAGGCAGCTCTGAGCCACACGTCTGGGAAACAAAGCCTCCTTCTGTTCTTCAGGAGCAAAGGAGGCCCACCTCTCCTAATTTTTCGAGCATGACGTACAATATTTTATCCTCGAGGGTGACATGCAGGCTCTGCTGAGCCCCTCTTGTCCGTCTGCCCGTCCTTCGATCGCATTCTTGAGCACACCCAGCAGTGAAGCAGCGCGGGCCCCGCTGTGGCGCACAGTCACTAAAACCTGGGGAGAAAATTAGTCTCTTAAAATCTGGCTCCCTTGTGACTCTCCCGCTGTCATTTACACGTTTTAAATGAAGATTTTGCGTGCAGTTTGTGCTGGAAATTACTTACAGAGAAAACTCGCATTCATCTTTCGCCCAATCTCCCTTTCAGAGGGCTGGAAGAAACAAACCTTCTGGGAGCAGGTTACAGCAAGCACAAGCTGTTTCTTCTCCACCAAACCCTTGGAGGACCCAGTAGCACACAGCCCCAATTCTTTGAATAGCCTCATGCCTGTCACAGCCACTTGCTTCCCAAAACAGGCTTTTAGTGTCTGTGACACAGGAAATCCAGTCTTTATTTCTTTTAGCAGGTTTCTTGTCATCTCGCTGCTCAAATTCACGTAGCTGCTTCAGCGTACGTGGAAAACACCCCTCTGATGACTGCAGCCTTTCAACAGTTTCTCATACAAACAGGGCAGAGCAGTGTACCCTGCAGACCTGGCACATGCAGGGTGTCTATCCGTTCAGGAGGCACAGCCACTCTGGTCTCTTCCCAGCCATGGCTGCATCAACAGCTTATTTCTTTGTGAAAGGAAACAGAGTCTTTGAGGCTGTAGTTCTGCCAAAGACAAACCATGGTCCATGGAATTACCGAAGATGCTGTCTGCCATCAGAGCAGATAAGCAGGCAGTGAGAAATGAAGAGGAGAAGCTGACAATACGGTGTTTGGAAAGTAGAGACCCACATGTGGAAAGAGCAGTTGGCAACTGGGATGTGGGGCATCCTAGAGCACTCTGAAGTACACTTTAAAGA
Organism: Merops nubicus; assembly: GCF_000691845.1. Taxonomy (NCBI): domain Eukaryota; kingdom Metazoa; phylum Chordata; class Aves; order Coraciiformes; family Meropidae; genus Merops; species Merops nubicus. The sequence continues at coordinate 17,346 of NW_008628836.1, forward strand.
CAGGGTTTCACTTACTGATGACTACAGCTGCCTGCCTGTGTTTTACACAGTTCACTGGAAGCCGTCTCTCTTCTTCCTTTATACCAGTCCAAGCACTAAAATCACAAAAATTAACCTGTCTCTCTTCCTCCTTTATACCAGCCCAAGCACTAAAATCACAAAAATTAACCTTCTAAGCTGAAAACGGAAATCTGCTGGGTGTCTACATTTCATTTCCCCCACTGGCTGAGAGCTCTCTGTTCGTTCACTCTGATTTGTGCTAGAGATTCTGCTGCCCAGACACAAGCATGGCCTGAATGACTCTGTAAGTGCCTTTTCCTGCCTCCCCGCCAGCCCCTCTCCAGCTGATCAGTTCATTTAGGGGGTATGTCATGGCTGCTGCAGGCTGGGGAGCCGTTCTCAGCTGGGTTTCAGGCAGAAGCCTTAGCTGCAGATGTGCAGGAGGGCAGTTTTTCTATCCACGAGGCATTAAGGAGCCCTGTCATCCCATGCCAATATAAACGGGCCGATTCAGCCACGAACCCGAGCCAAGCGCGCCTGTCGTGTCTGCAGCACCGCTCACTGAATGAGTGGCCTCCAGAGATGGGCCCTGGCACGTGGGGTCATCTCATTGCTCCTTGAGTTGAGCACAAACCGACCAGCACTCTCAGCAGCCTCAGAGAAGGTGGCTGCCGGCCTGAAACCAGTCCTCCCATAAGATCGTGACTCTCAAGGCTGGTCAAGTAGAAGCACATACTCAGTTACAACCAAAGGGAGGGATTTCACTGACCAGTGACTCCTAGAGCAGGCTGGGCTGCCCTCGATACGCTGAGCTTTAGGCTATATCCCTCTCTCCTCAGAGAGATTGATGCAATTCCTTACAAGGACAGTAACCAGACTTCCACTGCTGCTAACAGGTCCTTTGGCACAGTTACAGATCTCAGCACAAACATGCAATGGAACCTGGAACAAACAAAGTGATATATACCTCCCAAAACAGCTGAACCCCTCTGTGCAATGAAAGAAAGCATTTCCTACCAGGCACATAGTGGTGGGACAACTGACAAGCTGAGCATAGTTACATACAGGTAGGCAAGCCTCCAGGTTTGACAGGCTGTGGCTAGTACTGGCACTTCGTCCTCCACAGGGGCATATGTATGTGGTCATCAAAATACCTTACGGAGAGGTTGCCCAGTGCTGCTCTGACACAGACACCCAGCACTCAAAGGGGCACGATGTGGTGGGGATTCCTTGCAGGGCACAATGTGATCTCATTGCAAGAGATCACAAAATCATCTTTGGCACTAGGTAGGTGCTGTGGGCATGAACCACTCCACACCACAGGCCAGAAATGGAAGAGCCAGGGATGGATCATCGCTTCTATGTGCATGGCTTAAGCCAGCCAGGTATCTAAAACAGGTCTTCATTTGGCCTGGAAAGGGGTGGAAAACAGCAGCTAGCCTTCCTCACTTTCTTTTGCTTTAAGCAGAGCCTTTCATAAAACAAAAACACAAAAACAAAACAAAAAAAAAAAAAAAAAAACACCAAACAACGTGCCCTCTTGACACTAACTGGAAATTGAAGCCAATGCATGGAGATGACCATGAACTCAATCAAATCAGTAATCTCCAAAACAGCCTGAGGAGACCTTCCCCTTTTCAGGCCATTTACTCATAATAAAAACCCCATCCCACTTCTCCTTTTCTCTTTGGGGTTTTGGTGTTTTGTTGTTGTTGTTGTTTGGGGTTTTTTGGTTTGGTTGGGTTATTTTGATTTTTTTGTTTTTTTGGGTTTTTTGGTTTTTTTTTTTGGGGGGTGGCTTTTTTTTTTTCCCCCCCTCTCAGGAAATGTGAGGGTCTTGGTGTGCTTGAACAAGCCATTAACTAGCAGCCAACATCTCCAGCTATTGTAAATATATTAACTCAAGGCCTTTTGCTGCGTTTATTAGACTCAAGAACAACATCTGGAAACAGATGTTTTCTGAGTGCAAAGGAGAGGAGGGAGGAGGGGAAAAAACAAGGCAGGGGGGAAGGACTCCTGCAAGTGGAAGTGCATGGGTCTGCAGACCATCCCTTTGCTGCTCAGAAGGAGCACTGAGGGAGGCCAAGCCCGGCACAGCCACGTCCCTCCTAGACAAGGCAGTGAGAGCAGGACAACACCGGGGGGCCTGTTTGGGAGAAACAGTGATGAGGGAGCAGAACAACTCACATCTGCTTTCAGAGCCCTGACAAGGAACTGCCACAGCACTCTCACATAAATGGGATATTTAGGGTTGGAGAGACTGAAGTTGGTTTGTTTTGTTTTGTTTTTTCAATTCTTTCCTTGTTATGGACCTTCTTAATCCTCAGTAGCTCTGTGTCCCAGAGACTGCCAGGCTCATGGCAGGGTAATGTCACCTCCCTGGCAGCTTGGCAGCATCCCACAGGGACCCATCACAGGGTGGGCAAGCTCTAGGGTTCCCATGGCACACCACTACAGTGCCTCATCTGCCCCAGGCAGTCCTTCCTCAAAGGTCAAGCAGAGTGACAGTCTCCCATCCTGAAGACAGTGAAGAATCAAGGTCCTGCTCTGACTTGAAGTCCTAATGATGCCATGGCTCAAGTTTAGACCAGATTTATGGAGTTACATACTGTTACTAGGGTCAAAAAGCAAACAGGCACATACCTACTTAAAAATATATCCCATGACATTAGTGGTGAAACTCCATTCTCAACTAGAAACATTTTGGCTTAGGTGCCAGAGATATGCAAGGTACAACAGAGGTCTGAAATCTGCATTTAAGGAAAATGCAATTGCTTATTTAAAAGAAAAAAAAAAAAACAACAACAACAACAAAAACCACCAAACCCCACACAACAAGACACAAAACCCCACAACAACTAGTATTTTGTCTTCTTTAACCCCTGGTTCAACTCTGATAACAGCCTTGCCTCTCCTCTGATACAAAGCCACAAATACTTGCTGGTCAGGTCAGGAGTAGTGAGTATTACCTACCTAATTTGGCTGTTGTTTATAGGAAGTATTAAGTAGCCTATGGAGCAGAACAATTCCCGCCCGAGGAGCTGCTCTAACCCATTGTGGAGTTATAGAATAAAGAGACATTTGATCCTTTGGGAAAAGGGTTATGAAAATACATGGAAAAAATGCACTGTCCGCGCATAGTAATATCATGGCTGTTTTCAATCACTTGGTCTCCTATATAACAAAAGGGCTCTCTGCACAACAAACTCCTAGCCTTGACAACAGCAGGGGCAGAAAGGAAGAAGTGAAGCTAGTAGTATCTGGTTGGGGCTTTATATTTTCATAACCCTAAAATGCCTGAGCTCATCGTTGCCCCCCTCCCATCAAAGCCAAACCAGCTTCACGCAGCCACCGTGGTGGGAACCTGTCCCCAGAGCTGTGTGAGAACAACTGAGCAGAGCTGGGCAGCACCAGGAAGGAGCCTGAGTCCAGCCATCAGCAGCTCCTGCAGAGACTGGGTCAGAGCCTCCAAAGGAGGATGAAGCAAACCGGGTTTTGCACGGTGTGGGACCAACCCTTCCTAAAACCTGAGCCCTTCTTCACCACCCCCCGCAGAGGAAAGGCTTTGCAGGAGGAGAGCATGGGGCAGCAAGTGCTGGATGCACAGTTCAACTGTCCACGCTCCTCCTTGTGTTTTCAACTAACCTCTCACCTTTTGTTCAGAAGATGAGGGAAATGGCTCTGAGCAAACCAGACTCTGCACTCTTCTTTGTGGAGGAAGGAACTTTTTTTCCCCCAACAGAAGCATTTCACTGCCAAGTTCAGGGTGGGGAGAAGTTTTACTTCTTTTCATCATTTTTTTCTTCCTGGTCTGGAGCTGATTTTTAATGGTTTGTGCTCTGTGCTGTTGAAGTCTGGATGCCATTGAACAGTCATCTCTGCTAGCTTGATTTTTGCTGTTATTTCCTTTCTTGCAGAGCCTGGATGGGAAAGAGGAGCTAATTAAGAAGTACAGCATTACTACAAATAAGAAAAAGCAGCCACCCCTGAAACACTATTCTCCTGTATCTTGATAGCCTAAAAATTCACACAGCAGCCTGCATGTGATGGGTTTTGCTCAGAGCTGAGATAACCCTACACTAGGAAAGCTGCTTTGGAAACAGTTGTTTTGGAGAACCTGTGACAGCCCTGATGCCAACCATCACTACAAACTCTCAGCCTGGCTAGAGCAGTGCAAAGCATTCGCCGTAGCAAAGAGATGCTCAGACTGGAAGCTTAAAACCTGCTCATATAGGTGGAAAAACAAGGGTGAGATTCTCAGGTGTAAAAGCAGCAGAGCCAGCTCCAAGGGTGAGGGGCAGCTACCCCTGGAACACAATGTTCTCCAGTGCAAGGCTGAGGCTCTGAGGAATCACTACTCAGTTCCCCACCACAAATCCCCTCAGCCCCTTGCTGAGGTGAAACCCTCCCTTTATTAAAGCCGAGCTCAGGCATTGCATGCTCAGTTAGTTACTCATGCACCGAGGTGCTTGCCATTGGCACGTGTGGGACTGATAAACCAGAGCACTGATTTACATTTGGATTTGCCATTAAATAGTTCAGTGAGAAGCTACTGCTGCTGAACAGCTTCAGCCTCATTGCCCAGCCAAGCTACTGCATCCACCCCAAAGCCCACCCCCCTCCTACATCCCCCTTACCTCTGCCAGGCACAGAGATCCCTTCCATCATCTGCCATCTATTTACACACACGCACACCAAGAAAACCCTTTTTCTTCACCTTTGGCAGACACAGATCAGGCTTGCGCCCAGGCTGCCAGCAACCTGGGACAACCGGTCAACGTATGCAAACATGTTATTGGCTGAGCTGGAAACCCCAAAATCCCAGTGTCAAACAGGCCTGCCCAGGGGAAAACAGGTGCCACACACATACCTGGAGGCAGACAGACCTGTGACCCAGGAAACCAAGCCCGTGCCAGGGTAGGCGTGCATCCCTGCACAAGCAGCCGGGGAACCCGCAGCAGCTCTGTACTGGCTTTGAAGTTAATGAATCAGAGCTGGGGGGATTGGGAAATCCAGACTGTCAACTGCACTGGGTGAAACAAAAAGAATGAAGCGAGGCTCCCCCAGAAGACTGATTGTTTCAGAGTCCAGAAGTGAAGGGGAATGGATACCTCAAGCTCAGGAAATTGAAAACAACTTTCGGTAAATACTTCCTCTCGCTCCAACACTTGGTCTTTTATCAAAGCTCGTCCAGACCTTGACAGCAGTGCACAAAGCAGCTCTGCTCCATCATAATGCAAAAGACAGGCCCAGCGGCCAGGAGGTTAGCAGCTAATGGAGCGGAGTCAGCTTCAATTTCCCTGGAAGCTGCTCACAGAGGAAAGTTAGGAGACGAGGAGAACTAACATCCTTCTGCAACACCGCTGCTTCCCCTGCATGGGGCAAAGCCCTCGCTTGTGCCCTCTGCTTCCCACAGCTCATCCCTGCATTCCAGAAACAGGGAGGACAAAGCAGAAGGAGAAGCAGGAAGGACGTGAGCCCCCATCCCTGGGAGTGGGTCGATGGCACTAGAAAGCAGCATGGCTCCCTGCATTGGGGGTTTCCCTCCCACCACTGCTGCTTCTGCGGCACCTGATGTAAATCCTCCTGGAAGGGTGGTTAACCTGCCTTACTAAAGGCAGCTCTATCAGTAACTCCTCAGCCATCTATGGAGTTTCTGCCAGCTTGTTGGGTTTTTAGCTGCCACAGGGGGCTTGTTTCCTTTTAGCAGCATCACAAGGGGCCTACGGAAAGATGCTTTTCCACCCCAGACAAGCCCTGGCAAGGCTGATTTACGTGTGGGACATGCAGGCCACACCCAGGGGCTGCAGTATTCCATTGCAGCACTGCACCCTCTTCAGGCTGGGCACCTAGAGTTCATGTCCAAAGCAAAGTTCCAAGAAAACAACTGGTTTTAAGAGAAAGGGCCTGATTTCTCTCACTTGGGACTCATTAAAGTCAATGGAAAAAAAGCCCTTTTTAGCTTCCCAAGGTTTTTTCACCACCGTCCCATGTCATCTTGGCGTCAGTGTAGTCATGCCAAAAAAAAGGGAATTTGTTGTGACAGGTCCTAATGAGAAGAGAGGAGAGCTGGGCAATCCAGCCTTAAAACTTGATATCCATAAGAAGAAGCCAAACCCCCCATTTTTATCACAGGCATCTGAAAACACCTCTTGATGCGTTATAACATTCTTCCTCTTTCCCCTGAATAGGTCAGTGCTATCTGCTTCATAAACAGAAGAATAAAAATAACTGGAAGTCACGCTGGAGCACTGGTACCTGCTTCATATTTGAGAGTCCTGTTGCTGATTACAAACAGTGTGGAGTAAAGTATACATACATGCTAGATCAGTATTAAGTAGTAGTAAACACACCCTTGCAATTTGCCTTTGAGGACATTAGCTTGTAAAGGCGGTTCACGTCCTTGAGGCTCAAAATATGTGTTTTTTTTTTTTTTCTCCTTTGTACACGTGCTGCTACCAACGCAGTGAATAAAAACCACTTTGCCTTGAGAGGGGTCAGCAGGGAGAGCAAGAGCTGCTCTCTGTACGCACTGCTGCCCAACACCCACCTTGCAAACACCCATCCTGCCCGTGCTAGTAACGTCACGGTGGACTGGGGCAAAGCTACCATAACCCATATCACCCATGGAGGGATTTTGGTCCTTCTCGAGGGCTCTGTGGTGTGATGGCAAGGGGAGAACCGCCTCCCACCCGTGCCCCCAGCTTGGCAGGGGGGCACAGCACTTGGCGGCGTGTACAACTGGCCCTGCATGTCTGGGGTTAGCACAGAGGCTGAAATATCACGCCTATCAGTAGGGCCCTGTGAACAGAAAATAGCAGAGGATCTGGTGGCAGTTTCCTTTCAAGACGTACAGGAATAGCAGCACACATCTCTCTCTGCCGGATCATATGGACTGGATTCCTCAGCCCAAATCCTTCGGCTTTGAATTCTTCTGTAAACCATTTTTTCCCCCCCTCTTGCCTTGTTTGTTGTTTCAGGACCACTAAATTACTGAGAATGTTTTATATTATATAACCACCCTGTCCTTATTGCATTTTGGGGAGGAGACTGACAGCCAGCCAGATCTAATTTGTACTTTAAATTGGCTTCTGGGCCAGACAGTCATGCCTTCCAGATGAAAAATCCAGCTGCACTCACCAGCAGATATCCCAGTGTGTTTGGCTCCTGGATCAGCTTTGTCCAAAGCACTCTCTGGCACACAATGTGCTTTTTTACAGCTTAAGAGAAGCTGGTGGTCACCGGTGAGGCAGCATCGCCTTTCCATCACCTGTACCAGTTCAGCTGTCAGCCCTGCCTCACTGTCCTGTTGTTTTTCCTAGAAGCCTATCTGACAGCTGTAGCAGCTTTATAACTGCCAGATTTGAAACTGGGCTCCCTGGGAAAGTTCTTTCAGGTTGTCTTTTCTGAGGGTGACTCTTTTGCTACGCTCACCCAACCTGGATACCAAATCAAAAATAATTTTAAGGAAACAAATGCCGTGCTGTTTTTCACACACGCAAAGGTTTGGGTGGCAGAAGATCCCCTCGTCTCTTGCCAAAGCAGAATCAAGGATATGTTCAACCTTGTCTTAGGTTACAGCCAGGGCCTGGCTGGTGGCACGTCACACAGGGGACATTGGCATCGCTCACAGCCATGGGGTGTTAAAACACTACCACTGACAGCAACAAGCCCAAGCTGTCATTTGCTTTGCTGGGAGCCAGCAAGGTGAGGTGCAACTCCCTCAAGGCAGTCCCCAAAACATCGCTGGGAGCAAGTCTCTGAGCTGCCCTATTCCACGTGTCCAGTTTGGGGACCTGGTGGGAACAGCAGCCCAGGATGAGACACACAAACTGTCTCTCGCAGGCAGATGCAATACCTGGGGCTGGCCACTTGCTTGTATCCATCCTCAGGGAAACAGGGTCGGAAGATGCTCGTCCTCTGCACCAGAGTGCATATAGGGTGGTCTCACATAGAGGGTCTGTGGCTTCCTCACCGTCCCTGTGACTTCTTTGTTGTCCTTTTATTCTTTCTACTGCAAGCCACATAGGCCTAGACCTGCATGGCCTGATGGATAGACAATTAGCTTAAAGCAACAGATAAACTGCCAGCCAAGGTTATCCTTCTAGGAAAAATGATGAACAGTCAGCCACAAAGTATTTCAGGCTGTAGTTATCAGACCTCTTACCTTGCAAGTCCCAAATCTCATGCTGCCTGTGAACACATACTCCTCCTGCTCTGGAAAAGCTCCTGTCACCAGGGCGTCATTTAAAAGCCTGCTCATGGTCACCTCACACTGCCAAGAGACATGTGCCATGTATCATCCAGGAAAGGCAATGAGTGGTGCTGAGGGAGACCTGAGAAGCCCTTAGGGACAGCACTGAGTGGGCCTCCCTCACTCTTAATGCTTTGTCTGATGCTGACAGAAGAAGAACTGCCCCGTTGTTATGCTGTGCTGCACTGCTTGAGTTTCTTCAGATTTTCAGGGGCTTCATCTACCTAGCAACATGCATGGAACTGAAATGAGCTTTTGAGGGAAAGGTTAAGAACAGGCTTCCTTGGGGTCATCATCTGTGGGCATCCAGAGCTTGCAAGAGAGGTCAGAAGATTCTCCACCATGCTGTAGATGGGCAAGATCACTCCTGAAAGGCTTAATGAAAAACCTACCCATAAAAGCCAACGCTGCAGCTGAGAGCATTTGGCTAGACTCAGCCTTGATGTGCCTTGCAGTGAGCACTACGTTACAGAAGAACAGGATCACGGGGGCTGACCTGGGCAGAGAGGCTCAGCCAGGCACATTTCTGCTGTGAGAGAGCCAAGGCATTGAGCAACACGCAGCAGAGACAGGCAGATCTGCCACCAGGTCCCCACTACACAGCCTCACAGTATCTCCTGAGTCACCATTTCCCAGTACCTCTTGTAGGGACACACATTCAGCAAAAAAGTGTAAACCACCATCAAATCTGAGTGGTTGCACTTTACAACCACTTCAGCTCAGGCCCAAACAATTGCACGGAGTCCACAGTAACAAAATCAGGCCCACGTATAATATCAAAAGAGTAGTTTGATTTGGTTTCACTCCCCTGCCCACATCTCTCCCAAACTGCCCTCTGTTTGGGATATTTGAAGGCAAGCAACTTTTTCCTGACAACTTCACAAGGGACATTTCTGTCCTAACAGTCTCTGCCTTTGAGTCCCATGCTGCTGTGGCCAAGTTCTTGGACTCCTCTGTGGAGTAAATCAGATGATGTATGCAAAAACAGACATGAAAAAATAATATATGCAGAAGGACTGACATGTTAAACTATGAGCAATAACTGCAGGTGTGCAAGAGAGCTCCAGGGCTGATGTTTATTGCTCTGCTGGATGAAAAAAAAAAAACAAACCAAACCACCAAACTGACAAACTCTTGAGGACCAAGGAGCTAGACAGCAGGATCTAAGTCAAACTTATACAATTCTCCCTTCTCCCTAGAAAGTGGCATTTTGTAAAGTGGGGTAACTGCGGAACAGTGAACCCAAAACTGCTCCCAAAGACAAACAGGTTGTAAATAGCTCCCTCCTGCTTCAGGCCCAGCCCTTGTTTGATGCTCTCCTCTTGCAAAATCGGGAGGCCCAGCAGCAGGAACTAGCAAGAACTGGTTTCTGAAAAGATGGAAAATAAGTTTCCTAGGGGAAAAGAAAAATCAGGCTTGTTTCACTTTGAAGGATTGTTTGTTTGGTGCCTATGGAAAAAGGAAATAAAACAGTGATGGTTTTGATAAAAGAAACGCCCAAATGCAGAATGAAATAAGGAAAGATGAAATAAGACAGTAAAATCTTGACAAAAAATGCTGGCTGGCCACACTGCTGTGCCTAAGTCAGATGTGGCTCAGCAGCAGTCAGGTCCTGGTAACAGCCACTGAAAAATCTCACCCTAGCTGGGAGCTCACACCCCCACTGTTTATATTAATTGTCTACAATTTGTATGACTGGTATGACCTTAGCAGCACGTGTGTTTATCTACCTGTCAATGCCGTGCTGCTGCCTGCCACACACCAATGTCACTGGGTTTCTTCTCCTTGCTCTGCCTCCATAGAGACAGGGCCAGGCTCTCAGGAGCAGCCTGGCACCTTTTTCCACTCCTGCCCTACCATGCCAAGAAGCACCCATAGTGGATCAAAGCCTGCTTCCCTCAGGGAATTTATTTCATAGATACAGTCCTCTGGCTGATTATTTTGGGCTGCCCTTCCAAAGAACTGTGCAAGGGTTGTTGTGGGGAGCTGTGTTTGGAAAAACAGATAGTAAACAGTTAGATGTTGTTCCTGGTAAAAAGCTAGGGCTGTGCTAAAAGCCAAGCAACTCAAAAAGCCACCTCATGCTCCCAGCCTCACTAGTACAAAACCACAATAAATGACACAGAGTAGTCTTCAATATGCTCTTTTAGCCCTAAATCAGCTCACCTACAGTCATAAGCTGTATGTGATCCTACAGTAAAGCAGGGAGAAGGATACCTTCCTTGGCATAGCTGTGTCTCAATTCACATCACAACAGCAACAAAATTCCTTTCTCTTCATTTAACTTTGCATGTATCTATCAAATGTCTTATAGTCAAAACAGTCTCTTACAAAATACATTATCAGTTGCAAGTGTCAGAGCAACTTTTCTTCCTCCTTAGACAAAACACATTCTTGCCCCAGCCAATTAACACATTGTGGAGTTTCTTATACAAGTACAGAATCCCAGGAGCTTCAGCACCAAACCTGTGCATTTGGCATCAAAGGATCTAAGGCTCTGAAACTGAAAACCCACCCAAACACTTCCCTCAATTCACTGTCAATAAAGCCTTGTGTTGGATCCAGCAACCTGTCCACAGGGCTTGAGCTTCCACCTCGAGGTCTCTCACTTAAACCCACAACCACATGGATGAAAGTCACATTTCTGTGCTTGATTTCCACCTTTTTCTCATATAAATGAAGGGACCCAAGAGTTGGATATGGCAGGTCAATGGTGACCATCACCCACCCAGCTGCTGATGTTCCTCTCCCTCAATAGGAAAAGGATAAAACAGGCAGAAAAAAACCCATGGGTGGAGATAAGGGGGGGGGGGAAATCTCTCACCTGTCACAGGAAAAAGACTCAGTTTAGGCAAAATTGGCGTAGCCCATTGCCAATTAAAATAGGTTTGGATGGTGAGAAACAAAGGCAAAATTAAAACCCTTTCCCTGGCATGCACCAGTGCCTGCCACAACATGACGTCTCCACAGGTCACCACCCCGCTCCTCCTCGCACCTCCCCACAGTGCTCACAGGGCTTTTCCTCACTTTTTTCCTCCTCATTCCTCTCCTTTTTCCATCATTTCTCCCCTTTCTTGATGCCGTTCCCCCAGGGTGTCACACCAGCAGGGCTGAGGTGCTGTGCGCAGGGGCCTGAACCGGCCGTGGCTGAGGTAGTTCCAACCTGTCCTCATGGAAGCCCCTCAGGGCTGCTGCCAGCCCTGGGCATGGGCACCCATCCCTGGGCAGAGGGGACCTTCCCAGCCTCAGTGGCCTGGAGGCCAGGAATAAATGTGTGCCCAAGCTCAAGGAGGAGCCCCATTTCCTCACAGAGACACCTGCAGCTGAAGGTGTCATCTCTGAAAGTCTCACCTCCACACATGCATTCTTAAGCTCACCACACTGCTCTTCCCACCTGGACCCAAGCTTCCAGAGATTACAGTAATTAAGTTGTAAATGCTGTGCTTTCTTTCCCCACCACCACCTCCATATGTTTTCACTTCAAGTGAGCAGCAGACATATTTCCTGGCAGGTGTCTTCAACTGAGGGCAGGGAGGGAGGTAAGCTGGCAGAGAGAAGAGACCCATGGAAGGGACACACTCTTTGAGCTTTTTGGGAAGAACAGAGAGAAGAGACACACTCTTTGAGCTTTTTGGGAAGAACAAAAGACAACTCCCCCCAGAAAAAAAACCCACAGGGGAAAGTGAGAAGAAAGGTGCCATTGCTCAGTTTTTCACATTGATGATGCTAAGGGCAGCCATGGTGAAGGCAAGAAGTGAGCACCCACCCCTCAGGTCCTCCTGATGAAGCCTGCACATCCAGCGTGCCCTGCACACAGTTGCTCCTGCTCCGAGCTGCAGCCTACCATGCCAAGAAGATTGTCCATGCCAGGGATCAGAGGAGCTTCATGAAAGGTGGAGCAACTTTGCAGAAACCTGTCTGGAATAGCAACTCACTGACAAATCCCTCCAAGATGCCTCATTGCAAGAAATAGAAGTGCTGAGGGAAAATAGCCTAAAGCCCAGACCTTCAGCACCTATGGCCATGTTTCATGCACAAGCACTTCAGTTATCCCTTACATTTTGTAAGCCAGCCCCCTGCTGCTCCCCTGTTCCTTATAGCCCTTTGCATCAGGGGCTCTTAAAGCCAGGGCAGCACAGTGAGAATGGCTGAGAACCAGCTCTTTGCTCTTCCATCCAGTGCAGTGATTTGGGGACAATCAACAAAACTTGGCATAAGAGAAAGAAACCATGTCTTTGCCCAAGGCATGGCCAAGCTGGGTGAAAATTACCTTCACCAACAATGGCCAAAAAGGCACAACGATACAGATGGTTTGGTGTCTTGGAGGCAAAAGGGCACTTTCACACACCACTTTCCAAGTCCTTGAAACCTGAACTGACTCCTGAAATGCCTCCTTCCAATTGACAGCCTCCTGCATTAGGTCTGCAGAGCCTGTGGCCTTGCTGGCAGCAAGTGATGGTAGATGATGCTCAAAGGCTGAAGGCTTTATTCACACTTTCTTTCAATGAGCTCGCATCTCTCCCAGGCATCTCTGTTCACTTCTGTATGCTGAGAGAAAGGTCCTTACCTTCACTTTCCTATTTCCTTACCTGAAAACAAACAAGAAGAATCTCTCTCAGAATTAGAGCATCAGATGCCAGTGCAGAAGCCAAACCAGTAACCTTAGCAAACACCATGCTGGCCTCAGCACAACACTCCTGGCTGGGAAAGCACAGCAGCACTACACATACCCCCAGCACCACTGTGCACTCACATGTAAGCTGCAGGGCCAAGGATTAACATCCCCAGCCAAAACTGGGAGCTGGGGATAGGCATCTCAGGCCAAAGATCAGAGCTGGGAAAAAAAAAAGAGACCACAACAACGTGGAGACTGGCATCCAAACCTGCTGCATGTCAGCAAGCACTTGGAGCTGGGTTCAGAAACCAAGCCCTGGCTAAAAACTCAACAGCTTCTTCTCACCAGCAAGGGCTGATGCCATCACATTCCTGGGCAGAACTAGCCTGTAACATGTGAAAAATATAAGATGATAAGAGGATCACCTGTAAGCAGCTCTTGTTCTTACAAGTTAATTTTACTTCACCCCCGTTTTCCACACACAGAGATTATTTTCTCCTCTTTCCATCTGCAGGACATGAGGTTTCCTCTTCAATACTATAACCCTTCCAGCAGATCTACTTGTACTTTTTTAATATCCTTGCTGAGACATTAAAAAAAAAAATTCTTAAAAAGTAAATTTAAAAAAAAAACACCAACACAACATAAAGCTGTTTTCCACGGCATATCCTTCAAGCTGCCTTACTCCTTTCTACAACCCCAGCTTTTCTCCCCAGTTCACCTTGTAGCAAAACCAAACATTTATTTACACTTAAAACCTGCTACTGCTGCGTCCCAGCTCCTATGGTGAAATAGGACAGCACTGTGGAAAACTGTCTGCCATTTCTAGAGGGAAAGCCCAGTAATTTATGGCCATCAGTGCCCCAGCTAATCATTCTGCATGAGCTATCTTTGCACAGAAGCCAACAAAGTAATAAAATCACCAAAAGCTGGCGTGAACTGCTGCACTGTCCAAAACAATTACCTGCTGCTATGGAATTTTAAAAAAATAATTAAAAAAATCCTCTGTCCTTCCAGGCCACTACACTCCAACATTTATTTTGCTGCATCATGGGATTGAAGGGCAAACGTACACATACAAGTTTCATTGCATCATAGAAAACAACAGAATCTCTCAAATGGGCACCTGCTTTTAATTCTTCAACTCAATGACCTGCAGAAAACCCCCAAAAGTCTAAAATGTGCATCACCATTAAAAACTAAGCAGATAGAACCACGTTCAGTACTCAGAGGTCTGTCTTGCACGGGAATACCAGAAAGCTCTAACTTTGCAGTATCTTTTTTACCTTTCAGGTTACTCCAGGTTCTCAGCACTGTGATAGAAGAAGATGAGCCCCACCTCTTTACACAAGCTGTCCTCCTTAGCTCTTACAACCACACACCATCAGGAAGGTCAACTCCTGCTGCCACGCTTCCAGGTGGTCCCAATTAATCCCATGGAGTTAAAACACAGCCCATAATCAGGAGCTCACCCACACAGTCAGCAACTGGGAGCCCCAGACACACTGTATTTATCTCTAAATCAAAGTGAAGCTAAGCAGCTCCCCTGCCCTGACAGCATTGGTGTGTCTCCCAGAACATATTACAAATTATTTTTATGACATGTTATCTGTCTTTGTGTTGGACAACTTTAACTCAAGGGTTTCCTCTTCTGAAAAAAAAAAAAAAAAAGCCAGGAGCTGTCCCTTGGAACCAGAATAAATTCAAGAAGCTATGCCATCCTCTTTTATTTTTTTATCCATCAATAGCCATTGTGCTGTTTAAAGAACTCCAAAGAGCTTTGTTAGTGAAAAGCTTTCAACACTTTGATTTCTATTTTTATTCCCTCGACACACCTCTTTTTTCTCTGTCACTTGCAATTCCTCATCTTTTTTTTTTTCCTTCTGGGTGGTTATGCTAAAACTTCTACCCAGAGGCTTCTGGCCAAATTTTGACTTCAGATAGGCACATTAAGCTGCCAGTGAAACTAGTGGCGTGTTTGCTTTCAAGTTAGAAGAAAGAATTTGGTGCCACCGCCAGCATTTTTCAAGTGGCCACAGAGTGCAAGCACTCCAATTGTTTGGACCCATGCTTCAGACACCATGGCTCAGGGGCAGCCAAATTCCCAGACCCCTGCAAGCCACAACAAACTCCACGTTGGTGAGCAGAGGAAGTGTATGTCAGCTCTCAGCATTAGAAGGGTGTTTACCATGCCCACATGGCATGGCAGCATGCTGACTTTGCTCTCCAGGACCTCATCACCTTCTTGGCCACAACTCTGCTCAGCTGCAGATAGGGTCAACACAGAGGAAAGTTGGTGTTATGCATTAAAAAGTGTGGGTTATCCACACGTTAAGGATCCTTCTGGGGCTCTGGTGAACTGTTGAGTGATTCAGCTCATGGAGGAGCTCACTGGCTCTCCACTGATTAGAGAGGGAAATGGGCATCCCCTTGCACTGCCTGGAGTCATCACCAACCACCCACAGGCTCACATGTTGCATCCTATCTGCCACCCCACAACAAGGTAGAGTGCTCCCTGTCAGCATATACTGCTGAGATTCAGTTATGAGCTGAGAGTCACAAAAATGATCAGAGGGCTGGAGCAGCTCTCCTATGAGGACAGGCTGAGGATTGTTCAGCCTGGAGAAGAGGAGGCTCCAGAGAGACCTTATAGCAACCTTCCAGTATCTGAAAAGGGCCTACATGAAAGCAGGGGAGGGACTATTGTGGTGACAGGACAAGTGGTAATGGCTTTAAGCTAGAAAAGGGGAGATATAGGTCAGACAATAGGAAAAAGTTCTTTAATAGGAGGGTGATATATCACTGGTTGCCCAGAGAGGTGGTGGAGGCCCTATATCTCTAGAGACAGTCAGGCTTGGTGAGGCTCTGAGCAGCCTGACTTATTTGGAGATGTCCCTGCTTATTGAGGGGGGTTTGGACTAGATGACCTTTAGAGGTCCCTTCCAGCTCAATACAGTCTATGATTCTTTGAGTTTAAACACCTGTGGGACATCCAGAGGGACGTTCAAGACAGGCTGAATCCTCTGCAGCACTTGTAGGGACATCAGCTGCTTCCTGACTGAAGGAGGCTTACTTTTTTTCCTTCCCAGCATCTGGAGACATGCAGCTACTCTTCCATCATCTGCTCCTGTTCAGGCTGGTACCTCCAATGCGTGGTGGCAGAACAGAGAAGCCTGAAGCATGGCTTCTTCCAGCTCCTGTAATGAGCTCTGGCAGGAAGAACAGCAGGTCACAGAAAGGCTGTTTACAGGACTGTAGCATGGCCAGATAACTCAGCTGACAGTGTGCCTAGACAAGACCAAGCTCAGACCTTTCCCACAGACATATGCACATTAAAATGTGTGTGTGCACACATCTGAATAGATACAAATGAAAATGACACCCCTCAGCACTTCTGGATTCTGGTAAAAGGAATTATGATGGGTGTTAGCCTCACGTTTTGGGATCACAACATGATCAGGCTCAGAAGAAAACCTGGTTTGGGGAAGTCTGGCTCCTCCTTTCCTCTGCCTATGTGTGCCATTCATGGGGAGGGGTGGGAGGGTAGGGGTTGTCTCCATAGACAAATCTGCTACTACAGGGAAAAAGGGACAGAGGAAACAGCACTGTGCACAACTGGTGAGTGGAGGGTGGAAGAATGAACCTGTCCAACATTAATGTCTGTTCAGCTAACAGCATAATCTCCAAGTGTCCACAGACTGTTCTCTTCAAGAAAAGAGAATAAAGAGCAAGTGATGTAACATGCTGAGCACATTCCCAGCACAAAGGCCTTTCTGGTATTTGTGCCTGTCTCTGTTCCAGTCTTATAAACCCATCCTCCACGCTGAGACACATAGGGAGAAAACAGCGTGCCTGACCCAGGAACCAACCAACATCCTTTTCAAATCCAATTATTCCATCTCTTGGGTGTCAGGAACCAACCTAAACATGCCTTTAACCAGGCTGTTCATAGAACACCCCACCCCACCCCACCCCCAGTTATCTGTTGAACCAAAGACAAGGCATTTCCAGCCTACAGAAGTTACCTTTTAGTCAACTGGATTGCTTAACAGCTCTGGACCAGCCAGCACCTTCTTCCAGAAATACCTAACGGTCTCCTAACAGTTAAAGGCTTCCAAATCTTTCAGTCATTCAGTTGATTTTCTTGGCCCTTATCCTGCAGTTCATGTTCCACAACAGTCTCATTGACATCCATGAAGCTGATCATTGAACGTACACTCCTTGCTGTCAACAAGAGCTTCAGGAGGCAACTTTGTAGAAACACATGTGAGTCACAGACCTATTGGACTTCCAACAGGTTTGCTTTGATTTTTGACCTGGAAACACTTACAGCCTTCAAAAGTCCTTGTACCTCAGTACATGTGAAGTTGGGTTGTTTTGTTGTTTTTTTTTTTTGTTGTTGACTGAACCTATTCTCTGGCATCCAAGTAGTCCCAATGGAGCTGAACCAAAAAAAGCCCAATAAACTGCTTAACTAAAGAACAAAAATAATTGCCCCCAAAGGAAGAACCTCTCCGGTGCCTTGGCTACACAACACAATGATAAAACTGACTAAAACTGCTCTTGGTCTTTGTTGACTCCAGAGACCTGGATGGATTTTGTTGCCATCACTTTGAACTGAAGGACAAAAAAGACCTCATTTATTCTTCCTTCTTCATTCCCTGCCATAAAAGCCAGGAAATGCAGTAATATGGCATTTCCAGTGCCATTTCATTCATTTTGTGCCTGAATTATTTTTATTTCCCAAGGCAGATGGAGACACGTTAGACAAGTGTCCATCCTTAATTCCAAATTTCCTGCCATTGACCAATTTAAACCATAGATCTAATGTTGTTAGGAAAATATTTTCTTCTATATGTGTCTTACTACTGATGTTAACCACTTACTGTTTATTTCCTACAGCATCTGGGAACATGGAAACATGTACTGAAAGGGCTGAGTCACCTCCCTGTTGTCTAATGTTAGCCTCACAGCTTGGACACAGCTCCATAAGGACATTCTTGCCTTCAAAATCAGGAGCCCCCCATCAGGGTTGAGTGCAAACCTTCAAGAAAGAGAAACGAGTAGCAAGGAGTACTGCCAAACTGGGGAAAGCCAAAGAGTGAGCAGGGACAGTCAGACCTTAATTCTGCTAAATGAAAAGTGGATAGCCCTGAAAGGAGGGGAACTCCTGCTACTCTGTCTAGTTGTCAGAACAGCCAGGATTGCAGCTCTTCATGGATAACCAGAGCTGGCAAGGATGGTGGAGAGCTACTGCATTTATCTCCTCCCCAGTTTACACCGCCAGCTGGAGGCGAGACCCCAGCAGCAGCCCCTGGCATCAGCCTGGGGACCCCCCATGGACTCAGCTTGGGTTAATAATGTCCATCTTCCCTGGGAGACAGGGATTTGTTGTGGAAAAGCTGCCAAAAGAACCTAACTTTGGCTCCTTTTCACAAACATTTGTAGAAAGACTGAAAAGCATCTGCTAGGACTCTAAGCTGAAGAGAACTCAAAGGCAAGTGGGGAGAAATGTCCTGTCAGGTCTATGGTTCCTGCCAGAGATGTGGTGCAGCAGCAGACCCTGTGTCTCCTGGGCAGGTAGAGGGGCCTCTCCTTCCTTCTCTGCTTTCCAAAAATATTCCTCCAGAAAAAAGGGGAAAGGCCAGGTCTAAGTGCCCCATAGACACCAGGATGAGAGCTCAAGGGTGCCTTGCTGTCCACTCCACATTTGTGCTTCTCTATTGGTAATGAAGGTGACATTTGGGAGATAAGAGTGCAATAAAAAAAAATAATTACTTTCTTATTTTTTTAGGGAAATAAAAGAAAACAAAGATGGAGGATACGAGACTGCCAGCAGGAAACCAGGTCTTAGGAAACTGAGGTGTAATGAACAAAAAACACCAGTCCATGGGGCTCTCTGCAGGAGACAGTCACAACTGTAATGGAGCCATCAAAAAAATAATGTTTTTCCTGCAGTAACACCTCAAGCCCAATTTACTACAAAGAGGAGAGAGCTGTAAAGGAGTGGGGAGTCTCTTCATCCACTGCTGCTTCCCAGGGACTGCATGAGGCCAGTTCAATTTGCACCTTTTATCACCCCTGCCTTGCGTATCACTTGTTTGCAGGAACCTTCTCCCCAAGGCAATAAAACCAAAATTACTGCAGCAAGCAGGCTGTGGAAACAGCTCACCTGAAATTTGAAGGGGTAAGAGCTGCCAAAAGACACCACTGGACCCCTCTGCCCCGGGATCACTGCAGCCCCCAACCCCACTAGCACGCTTCACACAGCACCAGCTGCCCGTTCCCTGCACTGAAGCTGTACAAAAGCCAAGTTCACCCATTTCTGTGGGTGCCTTCCCATCCGTGCCTTTCTCTCTACCTCCAGCCTGACAGGAGCCTGAGGGTTGAGCCTATCAGAGGAAGACTTAGCAGCTCTGATTGATTTTTTTAGCCTGCAAGTTTGTCTCCAGCTTGACTATCGCCTCTTGTCCTGGAAATACAGACTGACCCTCCAAACTACAGCCAATTTTAGGGCCCAGCAGCTAACTATGAAAGCAGCAAGCCCCTATTTGATTTTTTTCCATCATTTTTCTTCTCCATTTCTGGGACGCGAGGGTCCGCACAGCTCCCTGCCTCTCCCTCACTGCAGCAGTGCTGAGGATGAGAATTGCCTTTAGGAGCACAAAAGTCAAAGATGATGGTGCAGGCAACAGCCAAGGACACACAACACCTGTGTGGAAAGGCAACAACAGAGGAAATAAAGATTTTTTTTTTTCCCAGGGGAATTTAATGAAGGAGAAAGTTTAGGTGCACTACTGTGTTCAAACCCATGGGCAGCCAAGATCCTTGCTGCTGCCGACCCCAGTTCACTCCAAACTGCCAAAGGCATCTTTGCCCATCATCTCCAGCCAAGGACATCCAGCACCTGTGTGGAAAGGCAATAACAGAGGAAATAAAGATTTTTTTCCCAGGGGAATTTAATGAAGGAGAAAGTTTAGGTGCATTACTGTGTTCAAACCCATGGGCAGCCAAGATCCTTGCTGCTGCCGACCCCAGTTCACTCCAAACTGCCAAAGGCATCTTTGCCCATCATCTCCAGGGCTCTGTTTAGGCAAGGAATTGGAAATAGAGGCAGTCCTGCTTTTGTGGGCTAACAATTACTGTGAGCTGTTAAACTGCAGCTCCACAGGCTGCTGTGACCTGCTGAGCATCCCCTCCCTGACCCAGCGCTCCTCTCCTACTCAGCTTTGCTTTCAGAAGAAATTAGGCTGAGTTTCAAGCAAACCTGGGCTGAGCTTCAAGTGAACCTGAGCCAACTCCTAATTTATGCCGTCAGCGTATTGTTTGGGGTCAAAACCATGAGACACGGAGGATTCACCTCATTTTTGCTTCAACCTGAAAGCACATCTGAGACATCCTGGCTGTGGCTCGCTGCTGGTGGTCGCCTGGATCGTTGTTCAGCACAGGACTCAGCTGGGAGCAGAAGGAGGCAGGTCTCAGAGCCCAGGCTGAAACAAAGGGTTAATGCACAGGGTCCCAAAGTCCAGCCCAGGCAGTTATTTCAGGGTCATGCTCCCCAAGTGATAAATTCTCAAAAAACGAAGCTCACTGCAGGGAAAGATGCTCCTACTTTTAATTAGAGCTGCATCTTAGCAAGTAACCCTTTGCCTCCAAGGGCACTGTACATGAGGTGACATGGGAAATTGGTCTCGAAGCTGCCACAGGCAGCGTGGCTGGACATCACCCCCAGTCAGAAGGGTAGGGCTCAACTAGGAAAATGCTTTTTCATTTAAGGACACTTGAGACAATAATGGGGTATTGGGGGGTCACCATATGTCTGTCACTCTTCAGGCATAAGACTGATGATATTTACCTTTGGCACTTCCTCTGTCCTTCAAGCTCCTTCTGAAACGTTGCACCTCTCTGGGTCACTTTTTCCAGGGCAGGAGAAAGGAGACTTGCACAGGGCACAAGGGCCAGCAAAGCCACTGACACATGTCCATAGTAAAGCAGGCATCAGAGGCCAGGGGTGTCCATCTAGAGCCTCCCCCTGCTCCCCACAGGCTGGCTGAGACTTCTTGCACCACATTACTGGTGCCAGAAAGGCAGTTCACAACACCGGAAAAGGTCTCTCACCTCATAACAGACCTTGCCAGGCAAACCAAAGAGCAGGAAGGCAGACTTTCTCCTCTGGAGACCTCTACTCCAGTCCTATAAAATTCACAGAGAACTATTTTGGCAGGTTAGGGCTTTGTCTGCAATGCCAAAAAACAAAACCCCACCTTGAATTAGCAAGGGGAGTGGTAAATCAAACCAGTGTTGGGGCACTGAGATGGGAAGTCTCCCCCATTCCCGTGAGTTTTACCAGCAGCACAAGTGGAAAAGTTGGCCAGGCTTCACCAAGAGCATCTACCCATTCAAAAATTCCCCTATACATGTGGCATATAGGTGTGACATGTGAAGTGCATACAAGCCACCTATTCACAGCATCAACACAACACTGGAGGAGGACAGAGTAGCAGAGCTCTTCTTTGCAAATTTTGCTCTCTTCCATGAGAAAGTTTAGTCCTGCTGGGAGGCTGCATTTATATTGTGGCTGAAGGAATCACTCCAAACTGGAGACCAGTAAGTTAAACAATCTCCCCAGCTTGTCTTTGTGCTGCAAACATGTTCCATAGCGCTTCAATAGTTTGGGCAACAGTGGGGCTGTGTGTCATGTGTTATTTCTGGCCATCTGGAAGAAGCATTAACCACAAATAAGCAAATGTGCTTGTTCTTCACTGCAAAGAAAGAATAGCCTTGACAGAGCGATGCTCGTTTCCACTGATGACAGATGTTTTGGGCATGCTTGGGTACTGACTGCTGCATGTGAACCAGAAGTCACTGTCCTCCATCCTGAGAAACCATCAGATTTTGTGGGCTGAGATTCTGAAAAACTAGAAAGGTAGGAGAGGACTAAATATATAAAAATCAACCTCAGGTTGTCTGAAGTTTACATTTTCCCCTGGGTTTTCGACCCAGAGTCCCTGTGGAGTGAAGCTTACCCAGTGGCTCTCTGCTCCTCCTTGCCCTGCCAATTTTTCCAACCCTGGGCAGCTTGCAGGCGAAGCATAGCGAGCTACCCAGAATGGCTGTGTGGCTGAGGATGGAGGGGCACATAAGAGCCCCCATGAACCATCTGAACTGGTGCTTGGAAGAGTCCCCAAATCTGGGGACTGCAAACTTCCTGAAGAGCCAGCCCCACCTTCTCCATGTCCACAAACACACGTTCATCCCCTCCCGCTTGTACACATACACGCACAGGCGGCTGCTCTCCTACTTTCAAACTCCCACACAAGCCAGAGGGACAAAATGAAATCAATAAATAACCACTGTTAGCTCCTGCGTTCTCTAAGTAGTGCATGGGGATTCGAGTACATGTAACTTCCATTAACCTCATTTAGAGTCAAAACCATAACACCCTGGCCACCGTTCTGCAAACACTGAGACTTTGCTGCAAGCCACTGGTGCTGGCAAGCCCTCGGTGTTTCTTTGCCCAGACCAAGGCTGGGGCTTGGGGACTTTCTTTTTTTTTAATAAAGAAGAGCGGCTGCTGTCCTGAAGTTCTCATTTCCCTCTGTTACTGTTCTCAGTTGCTGGCATTATTCAGAGGGGGTCTGTGTTTCAGGACCATCACATCCCCGTGGGTCAGGACTTCAGTGGCAGGCTGCCGAATCGCTCTGCTTTACGTCTAACCTGCTCGCACTTGGAAGAGGCACCCACACAGTCCTATTTCTTGCAGCAGTTTCCTGGCCCATATATTTTCAAGGCAATCCTGGCTCACTGCTGGAGAGGCTGTAGGTGCAGACCCTCTCCTTCCAGGCTCATCCATATGTATGCATTTATTCCAGGATGGGAGAAGAAACCAGCAAGAAAATAAAAACAGCAGGAGGTTGAGGGCACCCCACTGGTGCTCAGGAGCCTCTGGGACACTGCACCATCAGAGCTGCTCTCCCACCAACCAGGAGCAGGTACACGTATAGGCACCTAAGCCTCATGGAGCACATCCTCTCCACCATTCCACAAATCCAGAGGATTTCTGTGAAGAGCTGTAACACCACGGAACACTGACCACAAGTGCTGCCAGGAGGGCAAGGAGCTGTAGCCCACTCAGCTTTGGCAATCAAGATAACACTGCTGCACCCCAGCATTTGTCATTCCTTTGATAAAAAGCCATTTACACCAGGTTAAAAAAAAGAAAAATACACAAGAGCTCTCTTGCTGCAGGAATTACTGCAGCCTGAGCACAAAGGATGTCTTATTTTTGGTTTTCCAGCCTTGATAGGCAACAGATGTAATCAGCAAGTGAAAACAGTTGCAGTTTTCCTTACCTTTCCTCCAAGTTGGACCTAGCAGCTCTCCAAACTTCAGGGCAATAGCAGTTGCTCTACGTGTGTACCCTCATAAGCCCAGACCTTTGACTGTGGATTTTTAGAGAAGGTTTAACCTCGACACAGCAATTGTCTCCCTTTTTAGGAAATCCTTTTCAAGAATACTAATTTCTAATGAGGGCTGGGTGCAGAAGAAGGCATCCTTCCACAAGAAAGGGCCTTCAGAATGGTCTTCAAAATGGTCACAGTGAGTTTGGGAGGCAGGCGAGTTGTTGCAGGGTTTTCTTGTGTACTCATTTTCTATCTACCAGAAAGAGGATAAAATCAAAAGTTTTTTAAAAAATAACAAATCAAACCTGAACTTTTTTATAAGAAAACAAGAAAAGAAAGTAACATGTACATTTAAATTTCATGTAACTGAAAACCCCACTTCAGGTAAAGACAATTTCATAAGCATTTTCTTCCTATGGGAAAAAAAAAAAAAAAAGAAATAATTTGCAACACTTTCGTCAAAATGTTTTTAAACAAATGCCTTTTGTTTATAGACATTCAGCTGCATCTCAAGCAGTTTAGCACATGTAAAGAAAGCGTACATGCTGCTGGCAGAGACATTTCTCCACAGAACATTTGTAAGGTTTCTCATGAAGAAAAGCAGCTTCAGGCTTTTTTCCTCTCCCTCAGAATTATCGATGTGGATGATGAACCCATGAGCCAAATCAGTGGAAAAAACATTGCTATATGTTAGCTGAAAAAAAAGACTAGTTTTGCTCCTAGAGTGACTTGTCTTCAGCTACACTAAGCAAAACCTTTCAGGTCACACCTGGAAATGAGCGAACAAACCCCAAATATCTGTATTTGTACACATGGATGCACTTCCATAAACCTGGTCATATAAGAACACGTCCATCTACGCAAAGCAGAGCTGTTGGCACGAGTAGATATGTGCTGTCACACACATCTGTGGAGCACTGGAGTTTATGAAACCCTGTTTACTACGTCCTCAGACATCTGGCTTGGACTCTCTGGTGTCTGATACAAGCTGTGCTCACACACAGCCTTCCCCTCAAGCAGAACATGAAAAGATCTTTTTTTAAAAAAAAACTTTTTGCAAGGCTATCTCTTTCCCAAAATCCTGAGAAAATTTAAAACCCCTGGAGATTTCTCCCTTCCTGCCATTAGCTCAGGTTGAAGATGGCCAGTAGGGAAGACAGAGGCCCACGCACAGAAGCGCTGCTGTCATATCCCAGTTTATTTGTACGAGAAGCTGGCCAAACCCATCATCAGATACAACTGTGTGTAAATACCAAGTCTCTGCCCAATTTTGCACCTACAGCCAGACACAGAGCAGTATAAACGACAGCAGAAACCACTACCTGCAGAGCAAGAGTGCAGGTGAGGTGTGCCTAGAGGCACGCAGAAGCCTCCCCGCACACCTCACTCACCACCAGCCGCCTTCCCCTCACATAGCACGGGATCTGCAACCCTAAAAATAGGCAGCCAGCTGACAGCTGATCCCCACACAAAAGACCCTCCGTATCCCAGGAATTTGACATGGCCAACAGAGAAGGGAGCAGCCCTGCTTTGTCCTCCCGGCCCCAAATACTGCTGTCAGCCCGTCTGTCCCTCTCTAGCACTTCAGCATCCTCACAGCTGAGCTCGCTGCAAGTCCCAGCAGCCCCACACACGCCCCCGTGGATGCCTCTCCTGATACTCTGCCCTGAAGAAAGCCGTCGTGATTTACACCAACATATACAAACCTGGGCTCTTCTTATTCTTGCGGGCTGGGCTTATTTACCATCACACAGATTTTGTGATGGGTCTTTCCACTGATTTTCCTTCCTCAGCCCAGAACTGTTCTTTTCATCCTATTTCTACCAAGTCCTTGTATGGTGCTGCTTTACAGCATCCATGCAAGCTACTTAGAGCAGGACATGCACATCACAGGAGCCAAAACCTGCCAACCCCAGCAACAAACCATGAAACAAGCCCAGACCCCAAAAGGTACAAAACTACCTGAAAGGCATCAAAGTGCTGCCACAGGTGACATCATATAAAAATGATGGTGGTTTTGAAAATAGAAACCAAGCTTGGAGAGGACTTACTGCCTACTGCTGCACCACCCTTAGTATTTTAAGAAACAGTATCCCTGTGGTGTCGGCACTGCTATGGCAAAGAACATTACTGCAGCAAACCATGATGTCCCTATCATCCTCAGGCTGGTGGTTTTGTTCCCACCTTGAGAGGAGGTGGGAAACGAGGTAGAAATCAAGCATCTGAGGATGATAGCATCTCGTGGCAAAGTGCAGCACAGCCAGGGAGGACAGAGTAGGAAAAGGCCAGGCAAGGCTGCTCAGTGGGCAGGAGGACAAGCCAGCCCCACACACAGAGCCCAGGCACCCTGTAGGAGCAGCAGCTAGAGCTGGATAAACCCAGACCTAGGGCATCGCATAGCAGGTGTCACCATAAATTACCAGGGATAGAGCCAAGACAAGCAGGGCACCTTTTTAGGACGGCAACAGCTTTGTGTAGGATAAGCCTGAGCAGCCAAAGCAGGAGCCAGCAGCTCCAGGCTCTGGCTGGGGGAGTTAGGAGATATTAGGTCCATCCAAGCACCACCTGCTATGGCCAGTCAGCACCACAGAGCAAGCCCACTGCAGATGGACAGAGGTCCATAACAGGATGATAAA
Source organism: Merops nubicus (assembly GCF_000691845.1). NCBI lineage: Eukaryota > Metazoa > Chordata > Aves > Coraciiformes > Meropidae > Merops > Merops nubicus. The sequence goes on from NW_008628836.1 coordinate 43,254, forward strand.
TGCCTTATCTTGTCGTGACGTGATCCGTCCAGGCTTAAATCCTGGAGCAGACTTCGGCGGCTCGGCACAGCTCCCCAGCTGCACCTCCCCGGTCGCGCCTGCCGGGCTGGGCAGCAGGAAGGTGCAAGCACTACTCTGACACCAAATCCCTTTGTTGTCTATTTATACCCTGCCCTCTGGAAGCAGCTCCACTAGCGGCTGTCACTTGGCGTCTTCGCTCTCCTCGCTTTGCAAACTGGCTCCTGGCAGCCCCGCTGCACCCCTGCCTGGGAGGCTGCTCCTCTCCCACTGGTTTTTTTTTTAAGAAAACACAAGCATCATAAGACACCCAGATTGTACTATTTGGTTAAAAGTCAGTGCTTTGCTTTTCTTATCAAAGGCATAAGGATTTGCCGGTGATGCCAAGATCCAAGCCATTACCTTGATTTTGTTCGTGGCATGCAGAAGTTGAAGCCTCCTGCTGCACAAGTGGATCCCTAAGGCAGGGCATTAAATAAGATCCATCACAATGAACTGTTGCAGTTCCTGCTTACGTAGCCTTACGTCTCAAAGTCTCTTAAAAGAATTTCCGTACCATCTGCATTTTACAACAGGGAAAACAGAGGCACAGAAGACAGACCCAAAAGCCATAATCCCAAAGCCTTTGAGCTTGTAAGACATCAGGAGCACCAGCACAGCAGTCACTGACTTGTGGACATACATAGCATCCACCTCTCTTCATGTCTCTCTAAGTCAGCATTTGGGGCTTATTCTTTCACATCTGCAGGGACTTCCAAAAACCAAACCATATTCACCAACCATGATACCAATATTTGGATTGGTAGAGAGGAAATTTCCCATTAAACCATCTCCCCACAAGGCCTGCTTCCCCACAGATGTAGGATGGAGAGAATGGAAGAACCCAGCTCTTCCTGGGTCTTTCCAAAGGCTACCACGGGTAGCACTGCAAGCCCTCCTTGCTCTGGTGCAAGCCCAGATCTCTGGTGCATATGCAAATCCGAGGAGCTTTTGACCCTCCATCTGAGCACGTGTCCAAGGGCTGAGGTGCTCATAGTGACACTTCCTCCTGGACTACCTCTGGGGTGTGACAAAAGCTGTAAACCAAGGCCATAAAGGGATACCAGTCCCTGAGCAGTGGCTGGTGAGACCATCTCCCCACACAACAGTCCCACAGAGGTACAGGAGCCCAGCCCCTCATGGGGACACATCCCAGGATAGACCATGATATACCCAGCAGAGATGATCTGGGCAGCTTGCTAGGAACCAAGCCTCTGTTAATCCCCATTTTTCCCCAGTCCAGGGGCCATGGCAGCAGGCAGGCACCAAGGCAGCAGGACTGACAGACAAGGAGCTTTTTTATTAGCAGTGCATGTCACTGCAGCCCAGGGAGCCTCCAGCTGTCTCTGGAGCTGCTTGCAAAATCACAAGGCCAAAAGTGTCAGCTGGGGCTGGGAGAGCTCTCCTTCCCCAGGTCTTATTGCAGTCAACTGGTGGGGACAGAAGAGGAAGAGGAGGGCAGCCGTGGGAAGCAGCAGGGTTGTCAGCACCTGCTTGTCACAGAAAAGCTAGAAGTAAAACAGCCAAAGCAGGGAGCAGATAGGGGCAAAGCAAAGCTGGACTCTCCAGCCCAGGTGAAGGGAAGGCTGTGGGGTGCTGGAGATGCATGATGCCACCAGAGCAGCAGGGATGGTTGCAGGAAGAAGGGCCACCTCACAGGAGGTCTGAGGAAAGTGAGGGCCTGCAGACACATGGCATTCAGCAGAGGAAAGTCCCAGAAATGGTTTTTGTAGGCCATGTCCAAGCCACTACATGGAGGGAGTGTTTCTACATCTGAAGTTTTCATGGAGGAGTTACCTGGCTGGTTTATATATGTGGCAGATGACTTTTAAAACTGAGCAAAATTCACCTCCACAAGCCCATGAAGACCATGGTGCTGTTATAAGCCACTCAGACCACCCCCCACCCTGAAACACAGCTGAGTTGCTGGCCACATGCAAGAGCTCCTTATTTAGCTTAGCCCACATTCATCCCAGGGACAAGCAAATTCCTCCTGCCAGGTGGAGCCCAGTGACAGCGAACTCCAGGCACTATGACCAATTTCCAAAGCATTTTCCATTTGCTCTCCTGAAATCCCTTTGCCTCGTGCTGAAAGGCTCTAGGGCAGCCTCAGAGGCTTTCTGTATGCCTGGGGACTGGGTGGGGTGTTAATTCAAAGCACTGGTAAAGCTTTGAGTGCCACATTGTCTCCTATAACATTGCTTCTCCAGCCCAGAAGAGCTCATGGGAATAAAGGAAGCAAGTGTTGCCTTCTGCTTGCAGCAAACAATTTGCTTGTCAGCATAAAAAACTAAAAAGAAATCACTGTAAAATACAATCCTTGTACTATTTATGTTATTCTTTTTAACGTTTTCCTTGGAATTTGGGGGAAGTTATTTTGTGCAGAAGCTTGCAGTTGTTTCAGCTTTTCTCACAAGCCCCATTTTCCCCAAATCCTGGGTTTGCTGAGCTGTCCAAAAGGAGGATGCCCCATAGCTGGGCTTTCTCTCCCATGTCTGGGCTAATTTTTTGGCAAAGCTCAAGTACCATCCTCTTAACAGGTCTGGAATCTGACAAGTCTCCTGCCCACATGCTTTTTCACAGCTAGAAGAGAAACTATAACTCTTCTCCTCCCTTAACAAGCACAGAAGCTTGGAAAGAAGATCAGCGTGTTCATCCCTCCACTACTACCTAGACCTTTATGAAGGTGCTTATGTGCCTCAGGAGTTTGTAAGGAGCTCTCAAGCAGCACTTTCTGAAGCAAAAAAAAAAAAGTGTAAAGTTTCCAAACACTTCATGTGCACAAACATACAGAAGAAAAATCATAAGAAGCCTCAGCTCAGGCAAAAAGCAGTCCAGGCAGTTAAAAAAAAAAAAAAAAAACAAACCACACACCAACCACAACAACAACTACAAGCTTTAGTGATATGTCCTGTGAGATGTGCAAGCCCTGAAAGGACACATTACATCCCCAGAGAAGCTTGTCATCAGCCCAAGTGCCTGCTATCACAACAACCACTGCTGCAGCTCCCCAAGCACCCTCACCATTTCACCCGGACAAGTCTTTTGACCCCATTATTCCTCCTGCCTCCCAGCTGCCAATCCTCAGAAACAGGCTGGCTAGCCGGTCGCAGCTCCGAAAAGCTGCTGCCATCTCCTGGAAAGAGGCTCCTTCCCTGGAGAGTGGCGAGAGCATGCAGGGGCCTCCGGGACACAAGCCAGAGGGGACCTGCGGCCACCATCACCTGCTGCTCCAGGGATGGCCCAATCCTCCCCCGTGATGTCATACCTGCCACCCTGATGACCGAGGGTGATGTTGGAGAACAGGATTACAGGCTTGTGCTGCAAGAGAGCAGGTGGGGTCTGTGGGGTCAAGGGCTGAGGCCACCCCTGATTTCAGCACGGGCTACAGAGAGGCAGCTGCACACTCCTTCCTGATAACTTCTACCCAGCACAGGCTACATTTGGGCACCAGAGCTGCTTTGTCCCCACCTCTATTGCAAAATCAGAGACTTTGACAGAAGGAAACAGTGCAGGATGCTTCCCCTACGCCAGGCATCAGCACCCCATCACAGCAACTCCGTAGGTCTCCTTTCACCAGCAGCACCCCTTGGCTACAGCACAGCCACCCAAAATTTAACCTGCCACTTCCATAGCTCCACACCGAGACAAGTTACAGCCCCAGGAGCTTCCTTGGCAGCTATACACGTTTTCATAAACACATCTGTCAAACAGGGTTGGGGTGGGTTCTTTTTTATTAAAAAAAATAATCTTAGTCATCTCTCCCTGATGCCACGAGACCAAGAGGTTCAAATTGCTTTCCCCGAAGCAGCGGCGCCCGCCAAGGCACAGCTGATGGCCCCACCACCCGTGAGCTGGCCCATGCGAGCGTCACTGCAGTATTTATATCCTTTTATTACACTCCAAACCATTGGGGAGTAACAGGTGCAGAATTGTCTGTGAAAGAGTGGCCAGCAACAGCCCGCTCCAAGCCTCAAGCTGTTCGATACACCAGCACAGGAGGACAGAGCTGGACCTTTTAAATCCCCAGGCTGCTAAAGTCATGGACAAAACTTAGTCCTGGAGGAAGGCACACACCAGAAGGGAATGTCTCCTTCAGAGAAAAGCAACTCTGGACACAGACCAGGCTCTGCCCACTTGAGATCTTTTGAAAGCTCTCCATCATCTTTCCTTAGGAGTGGGTTAGCTGACTCTTTGGGTGGGAGTTTTGTTGCTCTCACCCCAGGCAGGGCATCACCAGATATGAACCTGACCCAGACTCTCCTAAGGCAAAATTAAGGGACAACAAGAAAACACCGATAGCTTCATAGCCTCACGTCAGCTGGAGCAAGAGTGAAGTGTCCTTACCAAGGAAGTCAGAGATGCCACTACTCAGGCTGTGTTTAGGGACACCTCCCAGCTCTGCCCAGCCACACAATGCATTGCAGGGAATACCAAGCAATGGTTTCAGGTTCACAGCTGGCTGGCCGTCCCTCACTTTTCCTTAAAAAGGTGGAGGGTGGTATTAACATCAGCAATATAATACTCCAGTCTGTGGAGCCCACCTGGCCTGGGGCAGCAGTGAGCTGAGCAGCAGATTTCATTCAAAGCTCAGGGACACAGCTTGACATAGGATGCGCCTCTTTTTCTTGGGATGGAGACAGGAAGCCTTGGGCTAATTGATCCAGCATTAACACTTCACTGCTAGAAATCCAAGCTGAGTTTAGCTTTGAAATCCATCTTTTATGGGTATAGGCACTACCCAGTGCTGCACCATACGGTATTACCCCAGGCTACCATGAGGACAGGTGCTACTGTGACAACTGCTAATCAGCCTTGACTGAAAACGGACCCTTTTCCTTCCCTTTCTTCCTGAGCAGGGGAGGAGCAGAGGCGATCAGTGTCAGTGTCCCCTGCAGTCGAGCACCTCATAAATCTCCCTTTTGGAGAGGCAGGGCAGCCCTGCTCTGCTCCTGGGGAAGAAAGCAGGTATTGTTCAGCCTCGGGCTCAGGTACACCACAGGGAACGTCTGCGCTGAAACCCAAACGCCTGTGCTACGGGACAGGCTGCTGCGACAGCCAGGCCTGATAAAAGACCACAGGTTTCCTCCCTGCCAGGCTCCAGAGAATAACGCTTCCGATTTTCACGTTGCTTTGAAGAATAATGATGCATTTTATAACATATGAAATGGAAATGCTGAGATCAGGTTCAGTTCCACCGCTCCTCCTGCACACGTGCCAGGGGTGCATGTTGCTGGGGGAAGCTGTGGGGGTTGCTGCCCCCAGTGCCATCCCCAGCAGGAGAGAGAAAAGCTTTCATAGCCTGCTTGCCAGCATCCTTCTCCTTGACTTCAAGGCAAAGCTCCAGGCACCTTTCAGCACCAACAGCCCAGGTCTGCAGATCTGTATAACATCTGGCTCAGCAAGGGGAGACCCCCGTCCCCCATGTCACTGCCATGGGGAAAACACTTCCTCTTCCTCCCCTAGGAAAGCAAAGGTCGGGGAGCCCGAGGGAAATTTATGGGCTTCCCCTCCTAAAAGACTTCTCCAGATGGGTCTCCAACACTGGATTTTTTTTCCAGGTGAAGGGAGAGAGGAGGGGAGATGGGCAAGGGCAAGATCGCAGATCACATTTTTCTGGTCCCAGCAAATGCATCAGGCAGAGAGGCCGGTGGGCAGCCAGGCTGCTACTCTCACTCAAGCTGCAGTAGCATCAAAAGATTTCAGGCTCAACAGGGGACATGAAGCCAGCTCAAGCTCTGAGATCCTGTCTCAAACCAGACCAACAGCCAAAACTTCCATCACAGCCAGCAGCTAGAATTGCCCTCTGGAAAAGCTCCTTGTGCAAAACAGGAACATTTTGGTGATTTGATGCAATAGCCCACACTGGGAATAAGCAGTGGCTTAAGGGGAATAGGCATTGCAAGTACTGTCCAACACCCTGTCACCCCATTTCAGCCAGACCTACAAGCACCAGCCTCATGAAACCCCAGTGCCTCCTCGGGCAGCAGAGCTCAGGGGTGACATTATTTCAGTGCCCCTGCTTTTCATACCAGTCACCTGCAGGCAGCTGGCACAGCAGGACCACAGGCATCATCCAGCCTCCCCAGATCGCCTGTCAGGAAGAGGAAATGCCACGCATTTTCCAGCTGCTTGTACCTGTGCCAAGCCTAAACACCACCCCTAAAAATACCAGTGGGGAGGAGAGGCATGCCACCAGCCGCTCAACCCCCCAGCCAGGCCACCACAGCCACATGGGTATTTTCAAATGAGGCAGCAGCTTGAAGCAGCTGAGTGAGACCCAGCCTGGGCTGCTGCACCTCCCCACGCAGCTCAGAGGGTGACAGCCCAGTGTCACCTACCACAGGACAGCAGCAGAGCCACGGTAACACACTCAGACTGGCCGTGGGCAGGAGTCAACATCCCTGGAGCTGCTCTCAGCACCCACAGGACACCAGGGGCTTCAACCAGTGTTCCTGCAGTGCTTCTCTCTGATCACCTGCCAGCTTTAGCCTGAGCAGCTTTGATCCATTTGGCAAACAACCCCAGACACCTCGTTGGCTCCCTCAGAAGCTGCAGCCTCCACTCCCAGTAGAGAGAGTGGGCGGCAGCCCCTGTGGCCCTGTACCAGTTAGCATCAAGGTCTGGACACAAAAATCATCCCTCAGCCCAGGACAAGCTCAGCCAGCAAGACACAGGACCCCAGTTACAGCCTGGCTGGAGAAGTTCTCCTGATTGTTTTAACTGATCAGTGCCTTATTCCAAGGTCTGACTTATTCTGGGTAAATCAGGGTGAACCCATCCAGCCACTGAGAATTACCTTCAAGTTTCTAGCTGTTTTCCCACCCCTAATAAGCAAAAGGGGGTGGCTGGGACAGTTGGGGGAGGCATTAAACAGCCCAATGCCCCACAGCCCTGGGGGGCACATGAGAGGGCTGAGCTGGGTGTTATCTCCATGCAGCCCAAGCCGTTCCTCTGGGGGATTTGCACCTCCCAAAAACTGGCACAGTCCAAGGGCTATCGCATTGCTGGCACTGGGCAGGGATAGCTCAGCAGCATCTCCCACCTCCCCTCCAAAACACATCCCTGCAGCCGGTGGTATCCTCACAACCTCTCTGGCATCACTCTCAAACCAGAAGGGAGTTTTGCTGTTTGCTGTTAAAGAGTTGCCACCTCCCACCCCAGTCCTACATACATGTCAGGGTGCAATGCTTCAACAGCACCCACACAGGGTGCAATGGACAAAATACTGAGAGTCCCTCCGAGGGCAAGCTTCAGCTCTGCAGCCCCTTTGAAGTCATTAACCTCCAAAGACAGCGAAGCCTGCTTCTGCCTGCACCCAAGATGTAGAATAGGAACAACTTCTCTGATAAATTTATGTGGAGAATTTGCTTAAATGTCAGGCTGGATAAGCAGGACTCCACAGTCATTATTTAGAGCAAAATAACCTGCTTTTCTGTGTGCAATGCATTCCAATCACCTCGTTAAAGCCACTCCAAGCCCTGCGTGGATGTCTGGACCAAAGAGACACACCTGATGCCTGTGAACATCTCAGGACAAAAGGCTTCTGTGAGCATGAGGCGAGTGTCCAGGGTGGGAGCACAGAGGCCACCAGTGGCACATGTGCAGCTGCCCCAGATCCAAAGGGATGCACCAGCATGGCGGGGAAAATTGATGATGATGAGGGAAGTCCATCAGGCTGCATGCTGGCCCCACAGATTGATGGCCTCCACAACAAGCTGCACATAATGGCCAAGTTCAGGCTGCAGTGGCTGGGAGCTGAAAGGCAAGGGCCATAAATAAACTGGGGAAAAGAGGGAAGACAGAAGGCTGGCAGGGATAAATAAATACTCAAACTGGAGCGAGGCGGCAGGGAGATGGGCTGCAGAGCACATTGGGATGGAGATGCTGTCACAGAGGTGGCTGCTTTGGGGTGATTCAATAACACCAAGTGAGCTGTTTCCCCCCCAAACCATGGCCAGCTGCTAAAGTGATCACATCACACATCCTCCCACAAAATAACAGCAATGGAACAAGAGTAACCAAAGGTGCTTGATACAGGGGATTTTAGAGTTATAATCTCACCATTACCAAAGCTCTAGTTCAGTCTGATGATTCCCCCCAAGACCTGTATATCTTAGTTTTCTTCATAACTGACCTAGTCATCTGGGCTTCCCTCATCACCTTTCTCAGCCAAAAGTATCATCCTCAGGCTTTTTCCCCTTTCAATTATTGCCCACGGATGAATAAAGGAGATGGGGGGAGCAGAGGGCACGGAATTGGAGGTTTTCCTCATTGTCCCCCATCTGCTTCATTCGGGCCAGTTCCTCTCCTCTGTCTTAAATAAGCCTTTTGCATTTTGTTGTGGTCTCTTCTCTTTCTTGCCTCTGTCATTTTGTCAAGAAAAACCTTGCCCAAAGAGCTGCTGTGATTTACTGCAGCGTTAACAAATGTCAGAGCTTGGGAGCCTTGTAGGAACCGCTCGCTGGCAGCCTGCCTGGACAAACATACTAAAAGTCAACCCTGGTGTGGATACTTGAGGAATTAGTGTCCATACAAAGATGCCTTAAATACAGGGAGAAAGACGGGGGAGTTTTACTATGGAGGCTTGAAAGCTTCCTCGGGACTGTTTAACATATGGTGATTCTCCTCTGCACCTGCCTTGTGGCCCCTCACAGGAGCAGCTCCCGGATTCCCGTCCTTGTCACCAGTCCTAAATGCCACTCGAGTTATAGTTCCCAATGGGCTGAGCCCACCTGTGGGGTGGGGTTTTGTACACGTGTGTTTTAACAGTTCATTTTTGCCCCCAGTCATCTCTGCCAGATGGGTTTCGTTAGTGGTGGGCACATCACAGTTCAGCCCCTTCTCAGCCAGGCAGAGTTCCCCTGCTTGCTACCAAAAAAAAAAAAAATGTATTTTTAAATGAAATAAGTAGGGAGGAAAAAAAAAAAATATCTATAAATCAAACTTTTTACTTATTAAATCCTTACATCCAGCTCAGCCATAGGGTAACACGTCAGACCCATCAAGGGAGAACCACTGGGAAGCCAGAGACACACTGGCCAATATCACAATTTTTTTAAAACTCCCAGCATTTCTTTGGCAGCTACCAGCAGCTCTGTCTGCATTGGTTGGACCATTGCTACAGGCAGGCTGGGCCAGCCATGCATCCCACACAGCCCCACTCCTCTGCTATTGTCATTTGCCCAGGCCCCAAGCACTGCATTAGGGAGGAATACTGTTTGTGTTCATTTTGTGTGTTTTAAAGGTTAACTACTCCTCCAGCACCTTCTGCTCGACAGATTTGTCCAGCACTGTCCACACTGCAGAGAGCAGCCCCGTGCCAGGAGAGGCACACTCAACCTTGCAAAGCATGGCCAGGCGATGTTCCTTGGCTGATGCCAAACTTAAAAAAAAAATAAAATATCACATCCTAAAATAAAACAAAAATAAAATAAATACCCCCTAGGGCTCTCCATAGAGCAAAACATTTTTCCCAGACAAATCCATTCCCATCCATGCATTGCCTGGCTCTGAGGAGGACTGGATGGGGAAGGCTCTGGAAAGGCAGTTACATGAACTGATGTGCTGTAAATCTCCTGCATTAAGTGGGACATCATAATCCATAGAAATCTAGCAACTTAAGGACCCAATCATGTTGGCCTAGCTGACGTGATGTTACCTTAGTTTACCTCTACACCTTGCCTCCAAAGCACAGCTCCTCGCCCATCAGACAAGACCCACTGGAGCACACCAGGAACAGAGGGATGAGCTGCTTGGGAACCTCTCACTGGTATTTATGGAGATGGCAGGAGGCAAAAGGAAACCTGGAAGTCAGCAGCTAAGCAGTGACTTGGCAATACTGCCTCATGGGGGAACACCCAGAGACCCTTCCTACTCTCCAAGAGAGCTTTCCCATCTCCACTGACCATGGTGGAAATGCAGCAGCACAAAAGTTCATGCTGGAGAAGGGCTGCCTGGCTCCTTGCCCCACAGAAGGCTCCCCAAGGACCTTCAATCCATTTAGTGCTACAAACTGCCACAGCCAAACACACAACCTACATACGTTCCTCTGGGTGCAAGGGGAGGACAGGCCTTTTGCCAAGCAGATAGGGAAGACTTAAACCAGGGTTCGAAAGGGAATGAAAAAGAGCTTTCTTTTTTTTCCCCCTTTACACTAGATCCTCACTAAGCAGGGCCAGCAGAGGTGAAGCCATCCTGCTTCAAGCCTGGACTGCACATCCCCACCTCAGATGTTTGCCTGCACAGCTACAGACAGAAGGGGGAAGAGGAGGTTGTAGCCATAGGGTCTCACCTGCTAGCTCCTCCACACCACTGGTCTCACATCAGATGCAGCTTGCCATTCCAAAAAACACATTTGTTGAATGAAACCCACTCCTCCCCTGCCCTGTGATGGCTATTCCCCTTCCAGCTTCTTCCCAACAAAAAGCTGCTCCTCCAACAGATGGCTGACAAGGATGCAGGGAGAGGCTTTAATCCTCAGAACAGCCAAGGTGGAGGAGGCAGAGGGAGGTCAGGGAAGGTCCCTTCAGCATGGCAGCTGACCCAGCTCCATAGAGCAGGAGGGAATGCTCAGCTCCCTCCCCTTTCACACCAAGATGAATGAAGAGAAAGTGTAACAGCCCCAGGCTGGGTTTAAATAGAGCCAGCCCATGGGTGTGTGGAGGCCCTGGGTGAGGCTCCTCAGGGCCCTTAAGGCAAATTAGTGCCCTCAAGGCTTGACACAGGGAGATAAAACTAACACAGGTGTCCTGGCTCTGCTGGGGCTTGTCCTTGGGAGGTTCAGGGTGCCATCTGCCCATGTGCTGTGTGTACCCCTTGTGCCATGTTTCAGCATGCCCTGGTTAATCCTGCACCCAGCCCCACTGGGCAGTTAAACCCAGCGTGGGATTAGTGCACGCAGCTTTCTTTGCTCATCCCCAAAGCATGGAGCAAAAGTCATCCTTGCACAGCAGAGAGCTCGCTGTTGCAGTAACCAGAGGGCAAGGACTGAGGGCAAAACGCCAGGCAAATAAAGCTCAGCTCGGGCAGGAGCCAAGTCCCGAAGCGAGGGGAGAGCGGCTGCTCTGGCCACACTTCCTGCTGCAGGAAGCCCCGGCACCACCGCGGAGCCACCGGCCCTTCCCTCGGCCGCCGACCACCCCCTGGACCCAAAGCCAAGTCCCAGCACATCCCAGCATCACCAAAGCCACCTCTCCTCTGACAAAGCCCGTCCTGTTCCTCGTCTTCCCACCAGTGCTGTGTATATCACGGGGCTCTCCACCCCAGCTTTTCCATAGGAGATGGCCCTCTGATGAATGGGTCCCTGTTTGGCCCTGGCTGTGGGATGTGCCGGAGGATCTCAGCCTCTGTGGCACTTCGTAACTCAGGGGTTTATTAGCCCCCAGCCACTCCCGTTCCGAGAAGCTCTAAAAAGAGACTCTGATTTCCAGGGGCTGTTTTTATTTTGGGAATTAAAATACCTTTCGTCGTCACAAACAGCATGGCAGTTACAGAAAAAAAGAGTGGGGAGGGAAAATTAAGTAATTGAGGGAATTACTGGAATGCACAGGGCCTCTCCAGACACATCCCCTGCCACAGAAAGGAGCTTCCATCCCATTCTCTAGGGTGAAGCCCCTCCACACGGACCCAAGGTGGAGGTGCAGAGGCTTTTGCAGCCTGCCAATGAGCTGCTCAGCCCCAAAACCCAGCCTGCCAGCTTGTTGGAGCCTTTACAAGCCCCCAGATTCCACAGAGCAAGAGCAGAGCCCTTTAGTCCAGGTGAAAACATTTTTCTACTGAAAAATAAGGAAAAAAAAGCTATTTAGAAATGCTGACTGGAGTTAATGAAGTTAAGAAAAGCATATAAAGAGTAATAAGTGTTGAGAAAGGGCTCTTTAACTTCTGTTTTAATACAACTACTAGATCATAAGTGTGTTGCTGTGCCTTATTGGCTGAAGTACACCCATTTTACTGATTTCTTCTTTCCGAACCATGAAGGATTTAAAACCCAGACTGGAGACTTGCACTGCTGGCTGGCCTGGGGAGCTCTGCTGTGGTGGGAACCCATCCCAACCTGCTCTGGTGGATGACACATGGTTTGGTCCTGGAGAGCTAGACCCCATGGCCAAGACCATTTTTATTAATCT
>NW_008628837.1:0-45669 GCF_000691845.1 Merops nubicus
TACTTCTATATATATTTTTTCTTTTATATATATTAATTTATACATATATTTATAAAGCCTTTGCAGGTTGCTTTTAAACCTGTGAGTGTTTGCCAGGCTTTTTGTACCCCCTGAGATGGGTGTACTCAGCCTGTGCACATCTGCACGTGGCATCAGTGAATCTCTGCATTAAGCAAGATACTTCCCAGACAGTGTTCCTCCTGATATTGAAGGGATTACACCCCCCACCATTCAGGGCATGAGTGGACTTGCTCGGTGCAGTTAGCCCAGTCTCACCTCGTGGTTTGTGTGCTGCTTGCCTGGGGTAGTTTGCCACTTGGCACTCACCCATCCAGTGCTCAGACCTTTCTTTCACAGCCTCAGCCACGTGGGAGAGGTGGCAAAGAGACTTTGGGGACGTGGGACAAAGCCGTGGAGGAGATGGGAGGGATGTGGTGCCCCAGGGCCCCTCCAAGGCAGAAGCTGCTGTGGGCAGGCTGGATGCTTGTCTGACATTTCCCAGCCTTGCTCACGGAGCGGGTGATGAGAAGTGAAGAGTTCCAGCTGCATTTCTTCTGTTAGAGCACGCTGTGAAGCAGAGACACCTCCCCTGCAGCACTGCGGGATGTCAGGTGGCAGCTCGCTGCCCTGGGGTTTCAGCACTAGGTCATGTTGTGTCTGGCCTGCTTAAGATTAGAGGTGTTCACATGGGAATCCCCAGCCAGTCCATCTAGCTCACTCATGTGATCAAATCTGCAGGGCAAGGCTCTGCAGGTAGGAAATGTGACTTTTTTCCCCTTTGAACAGGCAGTTTTCTAGGACACGAGGAACCACGGGTCTCAGCAGGATCCATCCATAAGCCTGCCCCACGGGGTCTTCCCTAGGAAAGGGTGCTGAGCAGGGTTGCAGCAAGGTTTTGGTTTAATCACTGACAAAAGATGAGCATGCCAAGTACTGAAACAGGCTCCATCCACAGCACCAAAAAAACAGGAATGCTAGCCTGGACTCTTATGAAAGCTGTTGCCTTTTACAAGCTGCAGAAAATTCATACAATCATAAAGGTTGGAAAAAGACTTCAGATCAAGTCCAACCATCACCCAATGTGACCCTGACCATTAAACCATGTCCCCAAGTTCCACATCTATATGTTTTTTTAAACCCTTCAGGGCTGGGGACTCCAGCACCTCCCTGGGCAGCCTGGGCCAAGGCCTCACCACTCTGCCAGGAAAGAATTTCTTCCTAATATCCCATCTAAAACTCCCCTGGCACGTCTTGAGCCCATTTCCTCTCATCCTATTGCTAGTAACCTGGGAGAAGACACCAACACCCACCTCACTACAACCTCCTTTCAGAACAGAGCTAAAATTTGAGTCTCACCCCTAGAGCCTAAGAAAATTAACAAGATTAAATAAAATTAACAAAACCTACACTTTATTCAAGGTGGAAAAAAAACCAACACCACCACCCTAACCCAAGAAACCCCAAAGCCACAAATATTTAAAGGACTAGCAAGGAGATAACTGGCTTGATCCCAAGAGGTCTTCCCTTCTCTTGTTCTTGCTTTGTTACTCGTGTTGCAGCGCTGTTGAGGAGTGTAAATACAGCTGTGGATTCTGTTGAGCTCAGGTTAAATTCACAGAACACGTGGTTAATGTCTGTGGGATTGTCTGTGGAAGATGGGAAGGCTGGCAGGGAGCTTGAGGCAGGTGGGGAAAGAACTGAATATTCCTATTAGGTGATATTAGGGTAAGTACCACACATCAATTTGTAGTAAGCCAGTTCCTGAGGTTGTATGTTTGAGGGGTGAGGGTAAAGAGGGCACCTTTAGAAGGAGGTGAACTGATAAGAAGATCTATTTGGGAAAAAGACAGGGAAGAGGATTTAGATGAAAGGTTAGAAATGAAATGAGGCTGGTTTAAAAGGCAGAGTCGTGGCTTGGGGGAGCTCTTCCTACCCGACAAGAGGGAAGAGAGGAGGGAGTTTTGGTTGAGAGGGAAGAGAGGAGTGAGTTTTGGTTGCAGCAGTGCAGAGGTACCAAGGAGATGCACTGAGCTAGGACCAAGGGGACTACAGCCAGGGAAATGGGGTGAACTCTAGGAGTAAATGCAGAGGAGATGAAGAGGATGTGTTTTGGCAATAGGGACCTCAGCAGAAGGCAGGGCCTCTGATGTTTATTGTGGTGATCAAAGGATCCAAATGGTCCTTTCTCTCTTTCAAATCTAGAAATCAAATTAAGAAAAAGGAAAACAAAAGCACATTGATTATGTGGCAGGAACCTTCTGACAGTGAGAGCTATCAGGCTGTGGGGTAGATGTCTGCAGAGTCACCTCTTGGGACTTCTGAAGCTTGGCTATGCAAAATGAATGTTTTGTAGGGAGCAGTTCTTCATAGGCAGAGGTTGGACTTGAGCTTAACAGGTCTCTTTTTTTCCTCTCCATTTTATTTCTTTTTTTTTTATTTTAAACCTTTGTCTTGTGTGCTAAGCCCCCCTTGACGTGATGCTCTGCAGCCTGTTTAGTGAGCAGTGGCTAACTGGGGATGTGTGGTTTGGCACTGGGACTCCTCGGGCAGTTGTTCAATCGTTCTGCAGCTGCCCTTGGAACTCCTGTAGGTTTTAACCTCATCACATGTCCAGGAGTTGTTATTAAACAGTGACCCAGAACAAAGCCCTTGTGCTGAGCATCCCAGGGTCCTGGCTTCAGTGAGAATATCCCTCAAAGCCAGGGCTGAGGGCAGTCAGTCCCTAACCCATTACCACCATGCAGAGATTTGGCTGCCATTGTGTCTGAAGTCATGATGGGATGAATGGATTCATCTCAGTGATAGGTTTCCATTACATGTGATTAGCAGCTTTTATCTTTATAGGGAATATAAAGCACTAAAGAAGCTTCATCCTGGGATTTGAATGCTAAATAATTAAACAGGGAGAAGTATTGTGTCCCAGAATGGGCAAACTATGCTTTTCATAGAGACATTAAGGTTGGAAAAGACCTCTAAGATCAAGTCCAACTGCCAACCCAACACTACTTTGACCAATAAACCATATCCCAGATTTTAGGACATGTTAAGTGTGTTGCAACCTCTAGTTGATAATTTTTGTTACTGTTGTGGCGGAAGATGACGACACCAATAATACCAAGGGATATTTATGTCTAATGATCTGAGGACAGGGGATTAAAGGCCAAGACTTCCTCCTAACTGAGAGGAGATATCAAATCCTCTGGGAGCAAGGGAATAGGAGGACTTCACAGATCCTGAAGGAAGGCATGAGAAATGGATATCTCCTCAAAGAGTAGTGTCTCCATCAAATAGACAGGAGCTGTGGGCTGTGGAGATGAGATCCCTCCCCGAGAGGGAGAAAGCTGTCCTAGGTTTGATTCTGGGGTGTATAGATTAAGGAGGATTTTCTTGGTTTTTTGCTTCAATCAATCTTGTATAGATTAAGGAGGATTTTCTTGTTTTTTTGCTTCAATCAATCTCTTTATGACCCTTTGTAACCACACTCTTTTAGGTTAGGTTTTATAAATTATTATCTTCTTTTGCCTAGTTTGATTTAAACATTTCAGCAGTTGGCAGGATACGAAGCCTTGTGTTTCTGTGGGCATGTGACATGGAGAGGAAGGTGCTGGAGCACTTCAGAAATGGTTGATTTCCCCATAACATTTTGGGGGTATCCAGAGGATGACAGACTTATTTTGCTAAGCTCTAAGGGCTGTGCAGTAAATATCTTCTGGTGATATTAGCTAGGCAAGTTCTTTGACAGCAGCAATGTATCTGAGAAAATATTCAGGTCCTGATATTCCATAGGTAATCTGCAAAATTCTACCTAAATTCTGCTCAGAAAATCTCTGCCATGTTCTTTTTAAGATCACAAAAGAAAACCAAAGCCTCTTTTGATTACCTCAGCAACCTGTTGCTTTTTCTTAAACTGTGGAATGTGAATTTAATCTTCCCTTGGCCATCCACCTTCAGAGGCTGGTCAGACACTGGAACAGGCTTCCTAAAGAGGTGGTCGATGCCCTAAGACTGTCAGTGTTTTAAGAGGCATTTGGACAATGCCCTTAATAATATGACTTTTAGCTTTTGGTTAGCCTTGAATTGTTCAGGCAGTTGGACTGGATGACCATGGTAGGTCCCTTCCAACTGAAAATGTTCTGGTCTAATCTGTGTGCTAATATTGCTCTAGTTGGTTACTCATCTGAGATACCTGTATGTTCTCTGTTACTACACCTGAGCTTATCACAGCCTTTTGTGTCACTTGTAGAATAGAATAATAAAGCAGAAGGAGCTGTTATACCCTATTAAAAAAGGGGAACAAATTCTTCTGTCTGCAGGACAGTTGTGGGTGTGTGGAGGAAGGAAAGGGCAGTGCCCTCACTGCTTGGATGTCCTTCATCTTTGCTAGTTTTGAGATCTCAACCTCTCACTGGCTGAAGAAAAACCCATACGTGTCATCTCTTTTGGAGAAATTCCTGCAATGAGTTGATTCTGCTGCAGGTTGTTGCAAGGACACGGTCTCTGTAGTATTTAGTCCTCTTGGGTGGTGTTTATTTGCCAAAACACAGATATCTAGTGCCACTGAAAACACCCTTGGAATGGCAGCCTCTCGAGGAAGACACAAAGCTTCTGGGGGAACTATGGAACACCTGAGGTGGCTCTAGACATGATTTCTGGACAATAAAAGAGAAACGTAGGCACGGTGCCATCATTCCTTTAGGCTTCTCTGTCTATTCCTTGCCTCCCTCGTGTTTAGATGTAGGTCTTTGAGGCAGGGATTGTGTTTGACTGTGTTTGAATGGATGCCAAGCCAAGGGTTTGTCGCTGGCTTTGGGGAAGGAAAGAAATTAAGCAGACTGTAAAATTTTTGAAAATGTAACTTTTTTTTTTCTCATTCTAAATACAGAGAAGAAAGCACAGAAAAATTGTGAGGTCTTTCTCTGAAGCTGAGAGCAGATGAAATGTTAGGTTTTAATGTTTCAAAAAAACCACCTTAAACATTAAACAGTTATAAACTTTTCAAAAAGACCTCATATGAAATAATCATTTTTAGCAAAAAGCACTAAATCTTTTAACATAGGAAATATAGTATTTTCTTTTTTTTTTTTGCCATTCCAAATCCCATTTTCAGAATTGCTTAGGAGCTAAGACATCAATTGGCAATGACACATTCCCAGCAAATAAAATACCATTTGAACAAACTGGAACTTAAAAGAGCAAATAAATAAAATCCCTCCATTTCTAAATTCCCACTAATTGCTTTTCTGATACTTGAAGAACACTCTTGGCCACAACAGTGTAGACTGTAACATTGTCTACAAACATTTTCAGGACTTCATTACGACTGTTTGATTAGTCCAGGATTAATGAAAATTCTCCAAAAGTTGTTACATGTTCAGGGGTTTGGGAGAAATAGTTTTGATCTCTGTCATGGTTTAATGCTTAAAGGAATCCTCTTCTAAATTATTAAAACCAAACATTTCAGTTGATCTCAACTTCAGTGACTGTTCACAATATATATTAGTGTTTTTGTCTGGGTTTACAATAATTCCTGTTCACACTTCTTGTTCCTTAAATACACCTCAAAGCAAAGCAGCTGCTCCTATTAGGCTTCCTACCACATCCATGGAGTCAAACTTGGTCTGAGTCTTTAGTCACACTTGGGTTCCAAGCTAAGTGGGGGATCCTAGTTCCCCAGAAGCTCTCCAAGCTGTGGCAATGCTTTCATGACATCTGGTGTTAAGTTGTCACACCTCCCTGGTAAAAGAGTTGTGCCTTATGCCTGATCTGCAGACTCTGTCACGTCCTCCTGATCAGAGCACTTGGATCCCAATGACCATGCTCAAAGGAGGTTACGTGCTTGCTCACTCAAAGCAAAAGGGGCTGAAAGAGTTTCATGGAGACCTACTCATCCTCCCAAAGGATGCACCAAAAGGGAGGTTGAGGCATGCATGTCAGGATTCCACAATGACCACTGTCACTGTGCCTAAAATATGCTTAATATCAGCGGTGTGGAGGTTGCTTTGGGCTATTTTTATTGCTTTCCTGTCTTTACAGCTTCTTTGGCCATTCTCTGTGGCCTGACTCATTCTTCTGCTGATTGCCAAGAAGACAGAGCCACCTTCATTGCATGTGATGTCCAAGTCATGGTGGGTTCCTATCACCAGGGAGAATCTGTGTCTTACCTGTACGTCTGTGAGGACAGCCCACCTCAGTGGCACTGGAGGGACATCAACCCACCCCAGAGGCATTTTGCTGGACTCTTTGCCAGGTTAGTGCTGTGTCTCCCCAACAACTCAGTGGCTCCATCCATGAGTGACAACGCCCAGAAGATATTCCATCTCTTGCAGAATTGGCTGCTGACAAATGATGGACTGAAGGAGTAAATTTCTAATTCTTAGGTGGATGCCCATAGAGCAATTTAACCTTGAGACCACTAGAGAGCTCCTCTGGGTTGTGAAATTCATTCCTTGTGTCTATCAAAGAATCTCTAGTCCCCCCTCCTTCCCTTCCATCTTTTTAAAGTGTTTGAGAGACATCAGAAAATCCATCTTGTAAGCAGCCTGCTTTGTTCCTTCTTAGGTTTTAATATTTATCTTCTGATCCAGAGCAACATCTGGTGGATGCCAATGGGGAAAAAGATTAGGCTTTATGAAAAGCAGAAGTCTCTTTTTTCTTCTTCTTTCTTTTTTTTCCCCCTCTTCCTCTCTCCTAGCAGTTTCATGAGTAAAAAGTCACAGAGAACATTCAGCAGGCTGTGCAATATTTACTCAGCAAGGGTGCTCAGGCTCTTACTCAAGGTTCAGGCTCTGCAAATCCAAGGCTAAGTTGCCCAGGAGTCTAAATTGGTACCATTGCCTTTAATGAAGTGATGGGGATTTATACCTGCAGAGTATTTTTAGGAGTAAGAGGAAGTTCTGAATTGATTGTTAATTAAAAAAAACTTTCCAAAAGACACTAACCAAACAGAGAGTTGGAATTTCACTGCAGTATGTGGCCCAGGATTTGCTCTACATGGTGAACCTGTTCCTGGCTGGTACATGATGCTGCAGTCCAAGCATTTCAATGGAGCTGTAGAGATTTGGACCTCATCTGTCTGGTCCTTATGTCACAGCTGGCATTGTGGGTCACCAGAGGGAGTTCTGGAGGCCCTGTGTTGAAAGAAGAAACCCGAGATGAAGGGTTTTGGATGGAGACCCTTACTGGATGAAGACAGGAAGGCCCAAGCTGAACAATTTTTTAAACTTGTTTTAAAAAAATACTAATAAAATTGTTTGGGTGGTTTTTTTTTTAATTTTTTTAAAAAGATTCACTCAGTTACATCATCTGCCTGTAGGTCTGTTGTTTCCTCCCCACAAGATGTTGAGCTCTGATCAATTTGATGTGGGTTTCATAAGGGATGGATGTCAAGAATTCTTGTCAGTTTTGAGAAAATCTGTGTTGGGCAGAACAATAGTTACCTGTTGAGGAAGAGGAGGGCAGAATTCTGCCCTAACCTGTTGTTTGCCAGCAGACTGCAGGCCAGACATCAGATATGGACTGCTGGCCAAATGACATGTCCAAAGTCACATCATGCATCCCTGATGTCCTACAAAATCCTAGGAGGCGAGTAGGACAGTCTTGTTGCAGGAGATAAGAGTAGGGAGACATAGAGGGGGAAAAAAAACCCCTATATCCTGAAATTAAACAGATTTAATCAGTTCTATTGGCCCCAGAATGACCTGCTTCAAAATGAGAAGCTCAGGAGCCTTGTCTTGTCTGTCTGAGTTTTGCTTTGCTTCTGCTCACATCAGTGTGGCAACAAAACAGGAAACCTGCAAACTTGAGAGAAACAAGGTACCTCAAAATCTGTCTCAAGTTTTTTCTCCCTATTCCCTGGGTAGCAAAATTGTGCTCATGTCTTTACTGATAAAAATGGACCTGCAATGAGTCTGTTCCTATGACTGTTTTTCTTCTTGCTTCTTTCCTTGGGATGTAGTATGGAGGGAGAAGTCATGTAGGTCCATTTGGTGGCTGCTTCCCTACTGACCAATTTAATTGTAAATGTCCCAGACACAGGTTTTATCATTCCTTCATAGAATCCTATCAGGGAGGTATTTATGAATCAAACATTAATTTTTTTCTTATTATTTTCCCATTCTTCCAATCTATTCAACCTCTTTATTATTGTCATTAAATCTTTCCCCATCACGCTCATGCTTGTCTAGTAGTTAGAAATTAAAACTTGGGCTGTTGATGAATTTCCCAAAGTACTGATATGATTTTATTTTATTTTTTTCTGGTGAATCTATTTCTAAACAGGGTTTTGGTGAAGGGCAGCAGAGGTGAAGAAACCTGATTGATTTCATATGAATTTCCTGATCTGAAAAGTCTGGAGAGAAATCAAAGAAAAGAGTGGTTAAAATAATTCAAAATATCTACTACAGGACTTTTGAAAACAATTATTTTCAAATTTCAATTAAAAAAAAAAATTCACAATATTAAGGGAATTTTAGCAAAGTGTTACAACATCAAGATGTTGAAACTAGAAATTAACTGTTTGGGGAATTCCTGAAATAATACACCCTGGTTTTTTGTAATTAAAAATGGTAACTAATAATAACAATAATAAACAAATATATGGATATGAGTTCTGTGCCAGTGTTTAAGAGTTAAACCCTTTGTCCCAGGGTGGAGACAAAACTACTGAAATTAATCCTGGCTTAACTGGACATTAAACCTCACCTTTCTTACTAGTTTTACAGTATCCTGAATCAAGCTTCTCCTAATCTAATCTGTCCTATAGCCTACAATCTATGAACACACAAATTGGGACCATGCCCTTCACTTTGCCAACGACCCCCTTCTGCCTTTAAAACAGTGATTTAAAAGCTGCAGCTTTTTCTTGTAGCATTAAAAAGAAGTTCTATGCAGTCTTGAAAGATAGCCCAGTCCATTGAATTATTGTGCAGGACAAGAACAGTTCTCAAAGTGTTGCTATCAAAAGCAAGTGTAGTTCCCTACGGCTGGCTTGTGATTATTGATACAGCAGAGGGAAAGGTTCCTTTAAATATAGAAATAAAAATTGGCTGTTAAAAAGGTTCAGCTATCTGCAGAAGGCTTTTTTTCCTTTCTTTTTAGTTTCTAATGTGAGCTGCCACATCCGGAATGGTTTAAAAACCTCACATTCATCAAACCATCCTGATTATCCCCTTCCCAACAAAGCTCTGAGTGTTGATTTTCCAGTTGTGTTAATTTTGGTAGAACTTAGGCTCCTATCTTTGGCACTGTAGAAAATTCTGTTAGAAGGGGCTTTCAGGAACCTGAAGAGCTCTGAGAATCCTGGCCCTACCTCACAGAGCCTCTGTTTTGTTGAGTAGATCACACTATGAACTCTTTCCTTTCTTAGCTACTCAGAAAAGTGGTGTAACTCCTGAGGTACATCCTTGTTGCCACAACTCATCTCCCACTAGTTGCAGGTGTTCATCTGGTGGTGGGCTGGGGAGAGGAGGAAGAAGGAGCAATGGCCAAGGAAGGACTGAGAAGTGACATTGGATGATCCTATCCTGATCCAAAGCCTGTAGAAGTCAATTTGGAAGTTTTCTCCTCATTTTGAGGGTTGTTGGATCCCACAGCTCCACGCAATGAAACGCTCCTAAAGTCAGCAGCTGTCAGCAGCAAGACCAAGGAAAAAATATTCCTTCCCCACCTCTTTTTCTATTACTTCTCCCCCCTGCACAAGGGGAGGCTTCGGAGCAAATGTCTGTTAGTATAACTGGCACATATATCGAATCTGCTTAGTCTGGGCTGTTAAGTAAGTTTAATTAATTTACTAAGTTAATGTTCCAATGGTAGCAACCAAGCATCACTGCAGTCAGCTGGGTAGCAGGAATTGGAACCCCTAAATGAGCTCATTTTTTCACAGTTGGAATTAGGGACCAGTTAGCCAGTTGTGTGGGTTTTCCAATTTCTCCACTTGCCCTAGGGAAGTTGCAAGTTATTCATTCCCTATTGCTAAGTGTGAGTAAGATGGGGAGGGGGGAGATGTGAACAAACCCTACTCCACGTAGGAGTCCATCTTTGAGCCTAACACTGCTGATTCCCTTGCTGTTGTCTGCACTTATCTCCCTGCCTTGGTCCTAGAATGGCTTTTGCTCCCGTTTGCCATAGTTTGGGGAAGCAGAAAGGCATCACTGAGAGATATTTACTGCATGTATTTTCATCCTGAGTGCGTGCAGATAAAGGGGAAAGAAAAAAAAAAAAACCAAACAAATAAACAATAAAAGAATGGAAACAAAATTACAGAAATTTGCAAAGTTTGACAAATGGTGGCCAGGAGTTGCCACAAGCTAATGGCTTGCAATGATTAATAAGAGTAAAAATAATTGCATTTCATTAAGATTGATGACACCCCATTTAACCTCCCTTCTCGTTTCAGCCCTAAAGTGGAAAGAGATGAAGTTCTCATCTATAATAGCTCCTGTAACATTACCATGGAAACTGAGGCAGAGATGGAGTGTGAGGGAGCTAATCAGCCAATTACCGCCAAGATTACTGAGATATGGAAAAACTGGGGCCAGAACACTCAGGTATAATCAAATCTTTTTTACAGACTGATTCAAACAGCTTAAAATTAAATTTGTAATATTGTGTACATTTAAAGGGGACAAAAAAAAAAAACAATTTAGGCTGAGCAGCAGCAATATATAATATTAAATGCTTTCCAACTTTGAATAGCAGTTCTAATGCAGTGCAGCTGAATTAGTGGCTAACTATGGTTAATTGTGGATTTTATGAGACATAAATGAGCTTTACCTTATTTTGGGGGGAATGTATATCTTTTTTAACACTTTCCTTTTTCTCTATAAACTTAAAATCTGTTCTAAAAGTGGTTTGTTTTTTTTTTTTTCTGTTACCTGAGCAGGAATCTTATCCATGAGATAGAATTTCAGCTCTCTGGCAGAGAGTTAGTATAAAGCATAGGTGTAACTCTGGTTCTATTTGTTTTTTGCTACTCTTCAGCAACTGAAGTAAAATGGGACAATCTTCCTAGTGCTGTGTGTGGGTATAGCTGGAAGACAAACATACACAAAGACTTTATGACCAAAAACTCTAAACTGACATCATTGTAAGGCTCTGTATCTAAAAAAGCTCATCTCAGACTTAAAATATCCTTTTAGAGCCCTCACGGCGCTGCAGAGTTTTTGGGAACGTTGAGCTGAATACTGAGTTGTGCCACCCGTGAGAAGAAGTTTGAAGGGGCTGGATATTTGGTGAACATCAAATATGGTTTTGTAACTAACCTATCTTCATTGAGCAGCTCCTGAGAAGTGATGGAGACCTCCCCCACACACAGGGCAGTGCAAGTGGGGACTGTTACACACCTAACTTACAATAAAAACCAAATGCTGGTTTTTATCTATTAAATCAGATTATCATACAGCCTTCTTAGCAGGAAACAGAATTTCATTTGCTCTGCAGGGATGCCAAAGCTACCATGGGAATTTTTAATTCTGCTGTCTGCAATGAGTTTTCCTCCACCACCTCACCCTAGAAGGAGCTGCAGTGTCCTGGCAGGGTAATTTTGGTGTTTCTAGCATCAGGTTCTACACCTTTTACTGAATCTCTGAATTTTTGCCTTGCAAATATCCCTTACTTGTACGTTACTGTTGCAACTGAGTATCCTAAAATTCAATTTTCTGTTAGGATTAGGGGTAATTATTATTAACTGATTAGGATTTCTGTTAGGTCTGTGAAGGGCATGTAGCCTTCTGTCTGTTAGTGCTCGTTTGCTCGTCAGCCTTGCTAGTTATGCTGCCAGAAACATGCACAGCTAAAGAGAAAACCAAGCCAAAAAAAAGTGCTAATTGGCAGCTGCAGGAGGGAAGTGCTCAGACAGGTATCAGATCAAATGGTAACTACTCCATTCATTTGGATTTTTCTTCCCAAATGTGATAAGGGCATCTGCACCCCCCTGAAGCCCAGGCTGCAGCATAGGGAACCTGGTACCTACTGCTGGCTGTGAGCTGAGCAGCTCAGCTGTGCCACGGGTCCTCTAGGCTCAGGAATGAGATGATGACAGGTTGTCTTTTGACTCAGGTGGGACCAGGATTAGGCAGAAGTAGGGAGGTTTGTCCCCACTGTGGTTTTTCTGCTCAGAGTGGAGAAAATGGAGGAGGTCAGAAGTGTCCTGTGTGAATGAATTCACTCAGGGAGAGCAGGATGAAACCAGTAGTGCTTTTAGAGCTGGGATTTGCTGCCGCTTAATGAACTCAGAGGACATTTGGAATCATTTTATCCCTCTTCCCAAAACTGGCCCGGGTGAGCGGAGGTGGATGGGTGGGGAGTTCAGATAAATGGTTTCAATTTTGGTCCCTTTCTAGCTGACAGCATCCCGTTAAGATTTACGACCTGGTGCAGCATATGCATGCTTCACTGTAGAGGTTTAAATCATGTCATGTGAACTGGCCTTACCTTTCCAGTGGAAATAATGGTCCCCAGGTTCAGCACCAAGCAGTGAAATGCATTAATAGCACCACGTGCCTTAGGATAATGGTGCTATTAGCAGGCAGCACGGCTCTGTGTACAAGTAATGGGGCTGCATCTCTTTATAATAACATCTGGCACTTCTATTGCACGTTCATGGAAGGATCTCAAAGCACTTCATAAAAGGTAGGCCTGATCTGTAGCTGTTCTCAGCATAGTTGCATTGCTTGGTGGTTGTTTTCCTGCTTATTCTTCTGCCAGCCAAAGGATGCCCAGGCAGGCTGATAACTCAGCAGTGTCTTAGCTGGGATTTTTGGAAGGGTTGGAGCAGAGACAATTAGATGATGATGGAGCAGGATTAGCTGTGAGGTGGCACTGGAAGTACAAAGAAGCATTGCAGAAAGGCTGACAGAGGCTTGTGTTATCAAGAGCATCTGGGGGCACTGGTGAGAAGAGGGAACAACTTTGGTTCAGAACAGAAAATCAAAAACTGCTTAAAAAGTTGGTTCTAGGAACTTGAGTCTAAGGGACACAAGTTTTAGGGTGAAGTGAATTTTTTCTTCAGCCTTTGTAAGACATCTAGTAGGACCTACCCATAATTCCTGAAATGTAAGGAGAGATGAATGGGGTTAGTTGGGGTTTGGTGGGTTGGAAATGAGATGAACATAGACTGTGAATGTGACAAGGTTTTGCAGAAACCTCCTGGTGGGAGAGTGCTGGGCAGAAGGCTCCAAAGATGCCCTGGAAGGAGCACGGTGGGTGCCTGAGAGAGGCTGGGTGATGTGATAACCCCAGCAGCAGGGAACTGAACTGCCATGAGGTGGTGATGTCTTCCATGTATGGGTTTCTATGATGCTTTTAGAGCAACCCCATTGCTGATAGCTCACAGACGTGACCTGGCAACCTTGAAGAGAAATCTGTGCATAAGGATCCTGGTGTACAGTGAGTGGCAGTGGCGTGTCCATCAACTTGATCTGCCTTCTTTGGCCAGGAGGAACCTTGCACTGGAAATACTCCATTTTTCTCTTCCCAGTAAAAAAGGAGAAACTTCTTTGGTGTGAGGGTGGCAGAACCTGGAGCAGGCTCCTCAGAGAGGTTGTGGAGTCTCCTGCTCTGGAGAGATTCCAACCCCCTTTGGATGCCATCCTGGGCACCCTGCTGTGGGTGACCTGCTGGAGCAGGGGGGTTGGAGAAGATGATCTCCAGAGATCCCTTCCAAACCCTACCATGTACAGAGCAGTATCCAGGCAGTGAATTCACCCTGGATCTGTGTGTCAGCTGTACCAAAAATTGCATTAAATGGCTCTTGTGACTCATCCAGGAATCAGACTTCAGCCATGCTAGCTGAGTTTTAAAGAATAACATGATGCCAGACCCAATCCTCCATTTTCCTGGTCACCCCTGGAGTATATTATACATATTACCATGGGTTTTCCTCATCTTCTCTTTGAACTGCAGGTGCAGGTGCATGCCAAGGACACCAAAATTATCCAAAGAGATTAGTAAACACCACAAATGTTCTTCTCAAAGAGTTAAAGAGGTGATGGTGAAATTCTTTTATTGTCTTAGATATACAGAAACTCCAAGGACTAGAGGATCATTGCACTTAGATACAAACTCTTTATAAGTACATTCCCCTCCCCATTACTTCAACTCTTTTTTTCCCCCCCCTCTTATAAATACATATAAAGACCTGTTTAAATTAAAATTAAGAGCTTAACTCTCGTTAGCTTAATTTTTGAATGACCTGCATGTGATGGCAAAGCTTAATTCACAAAGCTTTAATTAACTAAAGGGAAGAGAGCTCTTCCACCTCTGATTGCAACATAACTTGGCTTGAAAATTGGGTCGTAGCTATCATCAAAAATTAGGTTATTTTAAAAAGTCCTGGCTGTCCCATTCATGGTGTACATGCTGCTTCCTCGAGTCACTCACTTGAATTTGCTGTTTGAGTTGAACTCCTTTTGGGCAGGATCCTCAGCTAAGCAAAAGAGCTGTATTTTCTGGAAGATGACATAATATCCACCACTTCAAATTTGTCCCTTCAAGTGTGGTCTCTGAGCTCTTGCTTGCATGGTCACAGTCTGAGTTCAGCTCAGCTCTGAATCTAGAGGACCCTCAAATATTCTGGGAGATTCAAATTGCTGGCTGGAGAGCTGTGAGTTGCGTGGCAGACTTCATGAAATTTGGGTTCACCAACTTGACTTTTCCTGGGGTCTGATCTGTGTCGCACCATCCTCCAGAGCATAGCTTTTATAATTTTCTTGAAAAACTGATTTAGGCCCTTGCCTCACTTTTTGTTTGAAGTGTTTTACCCTGTATTACTTAATTAGGTGATAGGAAGCAAGCAGCAGGCTTCTGCCCCACTGTTGCATTCAGCATCATTAGTGTCTGTAACTTGTTCCATTATTATCTAAGGAAGAGTTGCAGAATTATTTTTATATTGGTATATAATGCAATTTAGCCTACTGAAAGAAGAGGGGGGGAAAAAAAAAACCCATCACTGATTGTATATCCCACAGGACTTAATTAGTTCACAGTTTCATGATACACCAGATAATGGGAAGATATGAATTAAATAATAAAAGGGAAAAGTTCTCATGCTCGCTCCCTACCTGTCCACTTCCACCTTGGCTGTATAATGAGATGTCAGCTCCTGTGACACTGCTGAGACATGCAAAACACCCTGATAACACACGCAGAGGATGCTCCTGGGAAGGTTTGACCAGGCTCGGATGTCTCCAAGCCCATTATGCTTAGTGAGCCTTCGGATTATTATTCCAGATCACTGGACCAGACCTAATCATCATGCGAGCATGCTGTTAGAGCAGCCTTCCCCTGCTCCAGCTCCCCCTCCTCTGGCCCAGATGGGTGATATAATGTTCATTGGAGGGCAGATGCCACGTCTATTAAGTCAGTTGTAGAAAAGCTGAACTGGTATCCTAGTGAATTCTCTCCAACCCAACCCTCGAGGGGTCCCCGTTAAAAAATAGAAGGCTAATAAAAAATAACTTGCTAGATAAAAATGCCATCCTGGATTATGGCTCTGCCTGGGTAAGATGTGCTGCCTTTAGTTTGTTTTTAAATAGGGCATTAAGGGAAGGTCTTGAGATTTAAGAAGTAGCTTAGGGTATTGAGGAGCTGTGGATTCTTAGCTTGGTGATTGATATGGGGATAACTGTTTTGTTCACTTCTCAGGAAAAAAAAAGAAAAGAGGGAGGAAAAAAACAACCCAGAAAGGGTATGTCTGAGATGTGCAGTCACCTGAGAGGCCCTTGCTGTTCAACATCCACTTAATGTAACCAGGACTAGCTCTCCAAATCCCTTGGGTTCCTCTGAAGATCTTAGAATCACTCCTTTCCTTCTTATTTGCCCTTTTTCCCCCCCATTTACCATCTCTGCAGATGCCACAGTATTTGGAGGTGAGGAAGGAGATGAGTTAATTTTGCCCTTTGGAGGTACTTGGTACTTTATATAGGTGGCAAATCCTGAGCAGCTTTCTGGGGAGCACAAAAGGCCATACAGGGCTGTTCCTTTATTTTTACAGCAGGATCGAGGTCTAATCTCTTGACCAAGTTGTCTGTCCATGAGGGTTACAAGTGATGGGAGATGACTCTGCCTTGCAGGGTCATCAGGCTCATGGCAATCTGCGTGGTAGATCCATGATGCTCTTTCACTCTTGTTTCAGTGCCATCCTCACATTGTGTGGACGTCTGATGGGTTCATTTTTGAGAGTGAAGGGCTCATAGCTGGTTGCCCCTACATGTAGCCATGTCCAGGCTTCTAGTTTATGGTCAGATGTGTTTATAAGTGTCTCTTGTTTAAATAAATAATTGTAGAAGCATAGAATTGTTCTGGTTGGAAGAGAACAATTATTATTAATAAAATAATCCAGTAATTTCAGTAGGATACCAATGCCTAAGGGCGAATGTGGGGTAACATCTTTCAAGCTTCTTTGCCTTCAGAGCCCTGGCATAATCTCATTCCTATGCTCTGTCCCTCGGTGTCCTTTGGCTGCCCACCTCCACCTCCTTTCCTTCTCCTCTCTTATACATATTCCAGGCAGGTGCTCCAAGTTCCAGAAAGGGCAAACAATCCTCTCTGTCTTCTCCAGTGCTGCCCTTTGTTGTAATGCCCATGAGAAAAATCACTCCAGGAATTTTTGGGTGGTTAAGCAGCACACGAGTGAAATGTGCCTGCAGAGATGGCATCCTGGTCTGAGCTGTGAAGGAGCCCTGGCACTGGTTGCCAGTAGAGATGGGGCCACCAGGTTGGTGCTTCCTCCCCCTTGGTGCAAGGGAAGCAGTGCTGCCTGCCCTGCCTCGCTGCTTTGTGGGGGTGGATGCCAAAGGGGGCTTCAGAGCAGGGTTTCTTCTTCCCCCTCCTTATCTTGGTGCAGAAAAGCTTCCAGGGGAAGAGACAGGGCAGATTCTAGCTTGATAGGCAGTTTGTAGGGGTTAATAAAACAGCTCTCCTCAACTTCAGGAAGTGTTATGATTAAATATGGTACTTCATTCCTGTGCATCCCTCTAACTTGGCCATAGTGATCCCCATGCCCACTGTGGGGAAGTAGTAGTCAAAGGAATAGTTTCCTTTGACTACAGCTTATTAGGGAGCATCTTGATAGAACCTGACATGATGATATCTCAGGCTTTGTGTAGGGCTCCTGGGTGCTTTGGCAGTAATACTAGCCAAAAATAACTCATATAGGATGGGATGTCAGGAGTAGATGAAAGTCTTCTAAAATGTTGTCTGGGTGTTTTTCATAAATACACCCTTTCAGCAGCCCAGCAAGCCCACCCTCCACCTTCTCTACTTTCTTAACCTGCTATCTTGGTCACAGGGTTACTTTCAGAAGGGGGTGTGGAACACAAAACCAGCCAAGATTTGCAAGCCTCACAGGAAGGAAACAGAGGAGTCCATAATAATCCAATAAATATGAAACCACCAGGCCAGTCTTGGGGTGAGGATGCTATCAGAGCAGAGAGAGGTACCATCTGCAAGGTTGTTAAGATGTAGAGAACCAAGATGGCCTCCACCATATCCACAGGCAATGTGAAGAGATAAATGGTTGACCCGAGCCCGTGTCAGGCTAGGATTGATGCCACTATCAGCCCTAGTGCCTTTGCAATGATTTTTTAAAAAATCTCTGATAGAGTGTGTTATCTAGTTACTGGCACGAGGGCAATGGCCTGGAGGCAGTGAGGAGGAGGGGGGAGGAAGAAGGAGAGGAGGAGAGAGAAAGAAAGGGGAAAAAAAAAATAAATAAAAAAGGTCATTCCAGGAGGACAATCTCTGTTGAACTAAATGAGAAAATAAGGGCCTTGCTCAGAAAAGGGGTGGTAAATAAATAAATAATTTGAAAAAGTGGCTGCTAGGTGTGTGAGGAAAGGATAAGCAAAATTGCTTCTCTCCCTTTCTCTGGTTTTCTTTTCTTTTTCCATTTTTTTTTTCCTTTTTTTTTTTTTTCGTTTAATAGGCACAGCCTTGGGCTTCGATGGGAAATTTAGGAGATGTCCTTGTGGTGTGGGTTTTTTTTCCTTTTGCTTTAACTATCTGCTTCCTGATTTGAGGTTTAACTCCTTCCTCTCCTGCTGTTGGATCAGAAATGAAGGACTGAATGGCAGCTTTCTTTTTTGTTCCTGTTCTCTTTTATTTCTTTTTTTCTTTTTTTCCCCTTTCAATCCCACCATCTTTCCAGTGTTTCTGAGGAGATCAGTTCCTAAATTGTACATGCCTTTTCAGGGAGCCCTCTTCTCCCTTTCACTCGTACTGTTGCACCTGAGCTGTGTTGAAAGTTGTCCCCAGGATGGGATGGCACTGTCCCCAGGGGGGGATTCCATCACCCTCAGGATGGGATGGCACTGTCCCCAGGGGGGGATTCCATCACCCCCAGGATGGGATGGCACTATCCCCGGGGGGGGATTCCATCATCCCCAGGATGAGATGCTCTTACCCCCAATGGGGAAGCCAGTCTCCTGTAACCAATAACACATCAAAAGCCTTTCCACTCTACATTCAAACACGCTCATGTTAAATCAGACTGGAGCATGGCTTGGTTTAATAAGAACCATTTTCTTTCTCCCCTTCCACTGATCCCTGCTCCTCATCTGTAAGAGAAACAGAGTCTTGCTGCCACTTCCCTGTTTCGTTATGACGGAGACTCTAATTGGCTCCTTTGGCATTTTGGCAGTTTTGGAGGGGAAGGAATGTCTGCAGTTGAAAGTGTGGCTCTGGTTCTCCATCTGTGAGTCTTGCTCTTGATCTAGGGAAACAGGTTGGGAGTGTTGGATGCCTGGGTCTGTTGCATGGCCCTGGGCTCTGGGTGAGGTCAAAGGGAAGCCTTCTCCATCTCCCCATCTTCAGTTCAACTGGAAGAGGGCTGAGCTCCTTGGAGAAACACATAGCTCAGACTTGCCTGGGCTCTGGGTGAGGTCAGAGGGAAGCCTTCTCCCTCTCCTCATCTTCAGTTCAACTGGAAGAGAGCAGAGATCCTTGGAGAAACACATAGCTCAGACTTCTTTTGCATTAGAGCATAGCTTCATGTATGTGAAGGTCTTGCCCCTTCTTAGATGTGCTGTGAGCTGAAGATACTTACAGGCACTTGCCTGACTGACATAGGACTCTGCATCACCAGCTGACTTTGAGTCCTCTCCCCAGTCCCAAACCGAGCAATGCTGTGGACTTGGTGCTCCACAGAGAAGTTTTTTGTCTAACAAAAGCATTGGCTCACCTACAACCACTTCCCAAATGTTTCTGGGGCCCGGGTCAGCATCCAGAAAGGGCAGGGCATGTGGTCACCTTGTTTTGGAAGCTGGGAGATTATAGTAGTGTGGACTTGGCCCTCAGCACCACATCTACACATCTTTTCAATTTCTCCAGGGATGGCGACTCCACCATTTCCCTGGACAGCCTAGTCCAGGGCTCAACAACCCTTTCAGGGAAGAAATTTTTCCTTAATGTCCAACCTAAACCTCCCAAGGTGCAACCTGAGGCTGTTTCCTCTTGTTCTATTGCTTGTTACTTGGAAGAGACCAACCCCCCATCTCCCTACAACCTCCTGTCAGGGAGTTGTAGAGAGCCAGAAGGTCTCCCCTGAGCCTCTTTTTCTCCATGCTCAACACCCCCCTTCCCTCAGCTGTTCCTCACAAGACTTGTGCTCTAGACTTCTCACCAGCTTTGTTGCTCTTTGCATGTGCTCCAGCACCTCTGTGTCCTTCTTGTGGTGAGGGGGTCCAAAATATTGAGCCTACACGTGTGTTGGTACATGTCAGGTGCCATGGTGGCTCCACGTTCCTGCAGGTCACTCCTAATTACTGGGTGTTTATCCACAGACCTTTGTGCAGGACAAAAACTTGCAGCGTGTATACAAAACCAGAGTTCTCAGGGACATTTACTGGTTTGGGTAAGCACTGGCAGGGTATGGACCAGTAACTCACGTGGGCTGGTTGCCATTAGCCATGGGTCGCAGAGGAGCAGGAATTCCTTCTCTTTCTGTCCCTACAACGTTTCTTCTGGGTCATAGATGAGACCTGAACCTAGCATAATGCCTCTGTCAGGGGTGCTGTTTGGTGGGTGCTGGATTGCACCAACTCTGAAGAGCTGAGTGTGGTACCTGTTTTTTGGATGTAAGTGCAGGTTCAGGCTTCCCATCCAATCCACAAGCAGTGAGAAGAAGCCTTGGGTAGAATGCGGCTGGGTGAGAGAATTGCATTTTGCTTCATTATAGAAAAAAATGGATAAATAAATAACAAAACCCTAAAAGAACTGGTCTTGTAGTAAGCCCTTGGTACTGATGGAGAGATAATTGCCTTGTGTTGTGGTTTCTCTGTGCACAGACTTTAGAGTAAGGATGAGTCGTATTTCTTGTGTTGTTTTTTTTTGTAAAGTTTCATTTCTTTCTGATTTTGTTACTGTTGGTGTGTCACAAGACTTTTCACAGGCTAGACTGAGCTGGGAGTGGAGTTAAAGGAGAGGTGTGTTGCTGCACTATTTCAGTTCAGAGAATGTTTATTAAAAAAAAATTAAAAATAATTTTTAGGAGGCCAAACTAGCATGCTCAGGCACAATTATTTTACTAGAGAATAGAAGAGTGAGAGACCCTTTTGTCTTTAAAGAAAGGGTTAATTATGTGATTGCCAGTAAAAAACGAGCTGTTTTCATGATGATTCTGGTTGATAGACTGACTCCAACAACTGCTTGCTAAATGCTGGGCGCCCTGATTGGCAGCTCCATAAGTGGAAGCCCCTCGTGTCCAATCTGTCCTTGCGAATGGCTGAGGAGCAAAGGACTTCATTAAGGGATGTGAGGCTACCTCCTAAAAACCAGCCAAGAATGATGACAGCGATGGGAAGGAGCGGTGGGGACCGAGTGCTCTGTGGTCCCTGTGAAGAAAAGCAGATGTCCCCAGGCAGGGAAGCATCAGGTGAAGTGGACGTTATAAACACTTCCCAACCAACACTGTCTCTTCTCAACACAGCCTCGTCTGTGGCTTTAACAAAATATTCCCCCTTGGCTTCATGGGTGGTGCAGGGCTGGGAGCTGTCAGCTCAGATTCAGTTAAATTTCAAATGTCAGAGCTCGTTAGTGGTGATTTTAGCCAAAGACAGTTTGTGAGGAGCTCGGTGAATTTGACTTCCTCCAATAAAATTGAGGAAAGAGATTGCTGTTTGGCTTTATTGATTTATTTTCCTGCTTTCACACATCTTCTTTGGGTCTGGGATTCTGAGCAAGGGTCAGGCTCAGCCTCACCCACTTAGGGGTTACGGTTCTTCTCTTTCACACACACTCTCTCACCCTTCTGTTCTCTAATTCTCATTTATTTGCCTTTTTTTTTCCTCCTGCCTTGACCTGTGTTGAGTGGAAGATGCAGTCTTTGCTTTCACTCTTGAGGAAAGCCTTCCCCTGAGCTCACCAGCAAGGCAGCATGGCTTTAGATGTTCAGACTGACCTATGCAAAGCTCAGAGGATGGAACAATTCTGGATTAATTGTGGGGCTGAGTAAACCAAGGTCTCTCTGTCTACTTTTACCTGTTTCTGGGACTTGGCTCCCTGTTTTTTTGACCCCCCCCAGTCCAAATTGGTACTGAAGGCATCATTGGAGCATTGATGTTGCTCTGCAGCTCCTTTCTGGGAGCCCTGCTGGAGTCATCACAGGCGTAAGTCAGGGAATGGAGCCACCAGAGATAAACAGATGGCTTCAAAGCTGAGATGGCCCAGGCAACACTCCAGAAGTTGAGATTTCCCATGCAGGAACGACTGCAGCCACTGGTCACCAGCATGGCCCTGATACTGGTGTTCATCACCAGCTCTGGGAGAGGTGGTTGTTGGATTGCCAGGTACCTGAGGGACCTGAAGGCAGCTACCATGGGATAACAATTTTGGGGTTGGGATAGCTGGAAACTTGGGACAACAGTTTTCTCCAGGTGGTGGTAGCTATCAGTGGATAGTTTTTTTTGGTTAGTGGATAGGTCTTTTTGGGTTTGGACCAAGATGCTTTCATCTCCTGTGTGTATAACCCAGTTTGGGTGTGTACCCTAGTACAGTGCCCATCTCTCTCTGAATTCAAATCTGCCTTTGGAATATGCTACTAGGCACCCATCTGCATCCTTAAGCACTTGAATTCACTCAGATACTGGGGTAAGGACGTGCCAGCAAGGGTCCTCCTGGATTTTATATCCTGCCAAAAGATTAAGAGGCAGACAAATGTGCGTGTGGGAGGGCAGAGAGTGAAAGCCATGGAGTGTGCCCTGTTTCAGGGGATCTGCATTCCCAACAAAGATGAGCTGTTACAGCCCTGCAAGACAGAGGGATGGCTTCATAGTTCAAACAGCAGCAGCTTGTGCTTTCAGCTCAAAGGCCTCTCAGTTCAGAGGTTCTCTCTCACGCTAGTCTCTCATCTTGTGGTCTGATTACAGTGAAGTTTGGGCTAAAATCTCTTGAAATGACAAGAGTGGTTTCTGTCCCGTAACACGTGTGATGCTACTTGTTAGCAGAGGCAGAGTTGTTCGTGGCATGGTGGTCCTGTACAAAATGCACTAAATTAACTTCAGCTGCCTTCTGGCTTCTGTTGGGTGCTGTCTGCACCCCTACTGAAACTGCCTCTCGTGTGCCACTGTCAGCTCAAACTACTGAAAAAAATCAAAAATGAAAGAGATGGAGGCACTGTTCTGTTGAGGATCAGTTCTAATTTTAGCTATCTAAATGTATTAAAGTGTATGTGCCTGCTGTAGATGGCCTCATTTGGAAGATGTCTTGCGTCAAGAAGGTTCTCCTGTGTTTGTGCAGCTCCTCACACAGTACTACCCAAGGTTTATCTGGATTTATTACAGTTACATAGACACCCTTGACTGCAGGGAAACAGCATGGGTGTTCCCGGTCTTCTGAATGCCTCTTAATGCTCAGATTCCCAGTAGGACTTGGCAAACCCAGCTCAAAGTGACAGTGCAAAGGTAGCCCTTGCCAAGGCGTGACATCTTCTGAGCCATCCATAACCCAGCGTTACCCTCTTGCTTATGTGACCTCTTCTGTGAGAGTCCCATCTTCACCTTTTTACCTTTCGGGCAGATAAGTGTTTTTTGATGATGACAATAAAGATACCAGCAAGCACTTTTATTCTGGGGTGCCCCATCTGGGCTGTGCCTTTGATCCGCACGGCCAGCGTTCCAGTCAGATTGCGCTATCAGATGGAGCTGGCTCTATTTCCTGCATTATTCTTCCTGCCTGTACCACATTATGCAATTATGTTTGCATTTAAACCTGAGCACTTACCTGTAATGATGCTGGAGTTCAGTCCATGATACATTACGGCAGTAGATAATGCATACAGATAGGCTAAAAAAGCATGTTGTTGATGTGCTAAAACTAAACAGGACATTGCGGGCTCTGAAAGCTCGCAGATGAGGCTGAGCTGTTTCCAAAGCTTGCATTACTGAAATAACAGCCTTGCAGGGTGAAACCTCCTCCCCGATGGCCAGGTAGAGGATGGAAAGGGCAGCACAGGCTTCCCTAGAGCCCTTCCATCTCCGTTGCAGGGATCTGCCACCAAGATCTGCTGGTTGCTGCCACCGGCACAACTGGTCGCTGCAACCTGCTTCTGCAGGGGCAGGGTGGTCTCAGGAGCTGCTGGGAGCCCCAAATCCTGCACCCCTATAGCAGCGATGCAGCTTGGAGGACTGCCTGTGCCTCTGCTGCTGGCCAAGCCTCTTGCACCTTCGTTACACCTGCTCTGGTCCCTGCAATGCAGATGCAGCCTTGGGGGACAGATTCTGACCGGCTCTGGTGGTTCCAGCAAAGTTAGATGGGTTGGTTTAGGTGGTGCTCAGGAGCTGGGTGGCACACTGTGGCACACTGTGGCTCCAGTGCTGAGGGGATGGGCACTACTAAAGCATGCCAAGGCTGTTAACCTCTAAACCCCTTCAGGACCTTATCTCTGATGGGTTAAGTGAAGACTTCAGCACCTTCCCCACGTCTATACCGGGCACTACACTGGAGCAAGGGTGCAGATTTCAAAGACAATAACTTTTAACACTGCTGGTCTGCATCAAATCTTCCCGTGGGAGGCAGAAAAGCTCTATAGCCTGAAATTTCTTTGTGCTCATCCAAGTCCTCCGTCTCAAAGGCAGAATTTACTTAAAAATACATTTTAAACAGGTGAAAATGATGGGGCAAAACGTTTCGATTAAACTGCTGCAGTGAATCAGCAGAAACCAAACCTGGTGCAGTCAGACAGGAGTTCTGCTTTCAAGATCATGCCCTCCTGCTCCACGAGGTATCAACAAGAACCATCCATTTTCCTTTCAACAAAACAAGGATTGCAGCCTCTAGTTTTCCTAGCAGGTCACCCCTTCCTTCATGTTCTGGAGGTCTGTGGGTGGAAGGAGCTATGGCTGGGCAAGAGTCATCCTCTTTGTTTGAGAGAGAGGATATACAGGTGATAAGACAACAGTAACACTTACAATGCCTCTTACCTTTCAGTTGGGTGCTGCTTAAAATGTCCTCAGTGGAAAGAGATGTTTCAGTGGAGCAATACTGTGATGACAATGAGGTATTGTTCGTGATGAACAATATCAGGTATTGTTCATCATTGTTCTCAAGAGAGAGTGGTCAGGCACTGGAAGGGGCTGCCCAGGGAGGTGGTGGAGTCACCATCCCTGGAGAGGTTCAAAAAAATCAGTAGATGTAGCACTTGAGGCTGTGGTCTAATAGGGAGATGTTGGGAGGAAGGTTGGACTTGATCCTGGTGGTCCTTTCCAACCACAGTGATTCTATGATATGCCTGAACATTTTAATGAAATAGGGGGGAAAAATGTGGCAGAAGAACAGAAAAAAACATGTTCAGTTAGTCTCTTATATGGCCTTGCTGCATTGGCTGAGATGTGGATGCATAGAATAATAGAACTGATTTGTTTGGAAAAGACCTTTTAGATCATTGAGTCCAACCATTAAACCAGCACTGTGAAGTCCACCACTAATCTGTGTCCCTCAGCACCACATCTCCATGGTTTTTAAATACCTGCAGGGATGGGGACTCCCCCACTTTCCTGGGCAGCCTCTTCCAGTGCTTAACAACCCTTTTGGGAAGAATTTTCTCCTCATGTTTAATTTAAACCTCCCCTGGACATTGAGGCCATTTCTTCTTGTCTTATTGCTTGTCACTTGGGAGAAGAGACCAACCCTCACCTGGCTCCAGCCTCCTGTCAGGGAGCTGTTGAGAGTGAGAAGGTCTCTCCTGAGCCTTCTTTTTTTTTCCAGGCTAAACAACCCCAGGTCCCTCAGCTGCTCCTCACAAGACTTGTTCTCTAGACCCTTCTCTGGCTTTCTTGATCTTCTTTGGACATATTCCAACACCTCAATGTCCTTCTTATGTTGATGCTGAATATATGGTAGCACCAGTGTTTGTCCTTGGATGCTTTGGGCTTGCTGTCTGTGCTTTATTTTATGCATGGCACACACCAAGTTGTAGCCCACATGTAGCACTTCTACAGTACTTCTCAGATTTTGCCTGGTAAATCACTGCTAACTCACTCCTTGGAAACCCACTCAGTGGAGATGGTTTGTTTATCAGTCCACTTCTATTCCCTACCATCCCCTAGGAGCTGTTTGAAAGTCAAGGGCTGGATCCCACACCAGTGCTTTGACCTTGCAGCTGATTTGGGACTCTCACAGGGGCTTTTTTTCTCCTGTCTGATCCAACAAACCCATCTTCATCAGCTCTCCACGGACTCTGAGTCAGATCTCATTGCTCCCACCCCACTTGCTGTAACGCTCAGAAATCTGCAGCGTTGAGAAATCCTTCCTGCGGACACACAATTTAATTTCTTTTCTGGCAGGTGGTTGGAAAACTGTTAAGCTAATCTTTGTATTTGCAATATTTGCTCTCAGATTAGTTAAAGTGAGTCAAGATCATTCAGTTGTGAGGCAATATTTGCACAGTGCACACTGCAAAGGCCAACGCAGTCACCAGCCTTGGTTATTCTGCTTGTGTAAACAACTTGATGTGGCAATTTTCTCACTACCATTAAATTGCCATTTTTAATTTGTCTCAGAAGCCTTCACCCTTGGAGAAATCCCTGGTTTTGAGAGACGTGTAAATTGTGTGTGCCCTTTAACTGTGCTCTGGAAAAGGTAAACCAGCTGTATTGTATCTGAAGTGGAAGATTACACTGAATTCCCTAATGGGGTTACAACATCCACGGGAGGTTTTCTTGCAAGTTGGGCTTGAGATTAAATCTCAGCACTGGGATAGTTCCCACTGCAATGAACTGTCTCTGAATATCAGGCCATGCATGAACTTTAGGGAGATATTTGTGAATTAGTCATGAGTTACTGCAGAGAAAAATTGCATTTTGTGAACTCTTGGTGGGCTCCAAGACCTCTCCTCTGCTTCCATGGTGTTTGCCTTAATATTTGAAGATGACGTTTTTGGCTTCTAGGATCGACCTCCCACCATAATCCTCAAAAGACCCAAGAACAACACTCTGGGACTCGCATGAGTGTGGTAAATGGACACAGCCCTTCCCATGGGTCTCACAGTTTGCTTAATTATGGAATGGCTTAATGCTGCTCATATCCCCCCGTTGCTTTGTGTTTTATCTTCTGTTTGGGTGAACTTTGTTGCCTGTGCACACGGAGCTGACTTGTGCTCTATCTGGGACATCCACCCTCCGACAACAGCAATGTCTTCTCAGTGCCCTAGCTATGAAAGCACCATTAGATCTAACTAATACTCCATGTCTTTAATTAAATACCTCTGGTGCAAAGAGCCTTACCTTCTGTGCTTGGAAA
Organism: Merops nubicus; assembly: GCF_000691845.1. Classification (NCBI taxonomy): domain Eukaryota; kingdom Metazoa; phylum Chordata; class Aves; order Coraciiformes; family Meropidae; genus Merops; species Merops nubicus. Next base: position 26,728 of record NW_008628837.1, read on the forward strand.
TTGCAGTGATTACTTCCCTGCTGGAAAAGCCTTTTTTTTTTTTATTTTTATTTTTGGTGGTTTTGTTGGAGTAGTTTTGCTGGTTTGGTTGTTCAGGGATTTATTTATTTTTTTTTTAACTGGAATTAAGCTGTTTCTCATGGCATCGTCCAGTCAATTGGCCTGAGACTGACTTGTGCCATGGGCTCTGACCTCCGAAACCAGCCACTCATTTTTTTTCTGAACTAATCAGCTAGATGGACTATTTACAGTTGGCTTTTGGGTCTTCTCACTGCTTTTGCGGCTGCCCCTGTCTGGGTAATTAATGACAGCGTGGCTTGTTTATAGTCTTGAGTTACTAATGCTGTTGGCTGCAAATGCATTTTTACCTCTGGGACGTGCCAGTTTCCTGGTTCTAGTCCCACCTCACCAGCCCAGGTCAATTTTTTGTGTGTAAACAGATTTATCCTGTAATAGTTGGAGAGAGACTAGGGTCATTCATCAGTCCCATAGAGAACATGCCCAGCCAGATTCTTCCCTTCTTTTGCCTGTGCAACCCCAATGAAGGTGGAAAGATTCCTGCAGGACAGCTAAAATTAAAAAAAAAAAAAAAAATGAAAAAAAGAAAGGGAGAAAGAAAAATGTTATTTTTTTTTTTCACTCAGGGTACATTTTTCAGTTGGAAATAAAGGTATTGGGTTGTGCATCACATGTCCAGTTGTGTGCCCAGCTCTGATCCTCATTGTAACAATGCTTATGGGAGTCATTAATGAAGGGGCTGCTCCGTGGCTGTCTTAGGTAGGACAATGCCACCTACATTTTAAAGCTGGAATAAAGGGTAAAGAGAAGTTACATAGCAGCAAATGATCCAGACAGTCATAAAAATATCATCTTGTGGCTTTGGAAAGTGTCTGTTGGGTTATGTTCCAGACTCGTTCTGTCACAGGCAATCATGACCAACATACCAACTCATAAGGGAAAACCCAGTTTGGTCTCCTGCTCCTTCTGGGAACCTGTCACAGACCCTCAATGCATGGATTGAGCGTTCTGCTCAATTTCAGCCTTAGTTTATTCATAGCTACCATTACTTCCAGTCTTCTTGGGGAAAAGGTATCGGGCATAACAGGTTAATTCTTTTCCCATTGTATAAATTTTTTAGATATCTTTCCTTCTTTCTGTTTTTACATGTGTGTAAGGCTACTTCCTTAGTGATTTATAGCTACCGTTACTTCCAGTCTTCTTGGGGAAGAATTCTTTTCCCATTGTATAATTTTTTAGATATCTTTCCTTCTTTCTGTTTTTACATGTGTGTAAGGCTACTTCCTTAGTGATTTGTGACTTGAGCACAACCACTCCTTCCATTTTTTTGTATAAGTTCTTTCAGAAACTGGAAGAAGATGGTCCCATTACCTGTCCACCTTTGTTGCCCAGTTTGGTTATGAGTGTCTGCTTAGTTGGGTTAACCATGGGTATTCTCTGCCTTGACATGAATTTGAGGAGAACTTGCTTTAATGCCTACGGGTCATTAGTAAAATTTTTCTCTGTTTTTGGCAATGCAGTTTGTAGCAACATCCAAAAGCTACCACCCCTATCAGTCGTTGCTAAACCAGCATCAGGGACTGTCAACACTGGCACTCAGAGAAGGAAGTTGGTGGTCAGATCATGTTATTCTTGGGATCATCGTCACATGGAAGGTCTCAAGGTCTGAAGCTGATAAACTCCTAGGAGCCAAGAGCCAGCCAAAGACTGTAATTTCTTTGAGGGAAGGCTGGGGGAAATCAGAGAAGCTGAAATACACTCCCCATTTTGCCACATTCTTCTTCCAAAGAACTTCCTAAATGGAACCAGATTAAACAGAAATGATAGAGGCGACTGTGATACTTTCACTGCAAGGATGGAAGTAGCTTGTCCATGGCAAACTTCTGCAGAGGTTCTTCTTTCATTCCTTTCTACTCCCTCACATCCAGCTAGCAAAGAAAGCTCCTTGGAAAGGCCTCAATCAGTGGCAAAGTTGGAGTACTGTAATGAAGTGCAAGTGAATGAAAGTCCTTTAAGCAGTTGGTGACCACACTGTAAGATCCACAAGACACCTTGTTTTCCACAAGACACCTTGTTTTGCACAGAAACACAATACAGGCTGCTTTAATGTTGGAAGGTATCTTCTCTGAGGTTGCTGTATGGGCAAGAGAAAACGTGCAAAAAACTGGTAACTCTTAATCTCTGTCTTGTTTGCTTTTCCATAGTGAAAATAGGGGTTTTTTTTTTGGAATGGGAGCAAATTGCCTAGAGTAGGGAATGGTTCACAGCCTGCTGGTTTCCAGCTCTTCCCTGCCAGCTGGAGTATGTTTGCTGACTATTAGGTGGTACCCTCTGTCCTCAGACTCTGTGGAGAAGCCTCAGGAACTTCTTCATTCATTATCAGCTTTGACCAGCTTCCATTTGGCCATTCTTTGGTTTCATAGCACAGCCAACTAAATTCTACTCATTTTTCCATAGAAGTCTAAATGCATATATTTGTCTACAAAACATGGTGTTGAACTGAACTGTTAATAAAGAGAACACTTTTTTCTTGCTGCTTAGACTTGTTTTTATACAATGGAAGGTATTTTCTGTCCTCTTTTGGATGATCCTATTCTGTCTTCTCCATGAAGCTGTATACATGTCTTCGTTCTCTCTGTTAGCAAAATCCTTATATGTTGCTGGGAATGAAAAGATGGTTGCAAAAGTCCTGTTTTGGTTTATATAGGAAAAAAAGTATTGTTTGTTTTTTTTTTTTACACTGAGTGATGAAGTGCATGCAGGAGGCTGTTTTTCTAATGTTAGGATAAATGTCCTATCATCTTTGTCTCAGGGATGCTGGTTATACAAAGGAAGACCTCTCCATGCCAATTGAAATTCTATAACTTTACAGCTGCAGTGAGAATTTTTCTGTTAATTTGGCAGAGGGTTAGAGAGGCAAAGAATGATGCCAAGGGACAGGATCAGCTTCTTTGGGCACTGGGCAGTATTCTGCCTGATTGCAGCACAGAACATGAATTTGCATCCCTTTGAAGAATGGGTAGGAGGGAGGAGCCTGCACCAATTTGTCTGTTTTAATTATGGATGTTCTACCCACCTTCCTAATTGCTTCTTCATTAAGAAGTAGCTTGTTGTTTCTATTTTCCCTAAGAGCTAAAAATAATCAACTTTTGTTTGTTTCTGTAAATATTTTTTTTTTTTTATTTTTGCCCTTGAGGAGATAATTATTTCTATTGTTGCATGAAGATGGTGGCCAATACAGGAGGAATAATTAGAGCAGATGGCTGAAAATACTTCCCTTGTAAAAGGCATCTAGTGTAATAAAATACCTCCTCTTCTCTTTTGTCTCCTCCAAATATACATTTTTCTTTCCTGCAGGTGGGTGGGGGTTGGGTGGAGGGCGTAAATCTTTTTCTGATGTATTAAACTGAGGAGCTGTCAAGAGTTCACAGCCTGGAAAGTGAGCTCCCTGTATCCATCACTGAAATTAAAGTGTTTTCAAACGTGGCGTGGAGTCCTGGGTCTACGGCGTGGGGAAATAGACGCTGTACTCCATCACTTCAAATGTTAACCTTGTCTCTCCGTGGTGACTGAGGACAGGAACACTTGCTCTCCGTACTTGCTGGTTAAATGGCAATCTGTCAGCACCAAGGAAAAGGCTGCCTTGTGGGTGTCAATCTCTGCTGGGTCTGCAGCATTCGAAACCTTTGCCTGTGGGCTGCTCTGCGTGCCAGGAGGGCTGCACCTCCTTCCTCCTGGACACCACGGGAGGCAGCTCAGAGGGTTTCTTGCAGGTGTAAGCAGGTTGAGGTTGTGCAGGACCAGCACTGTGCTCTGTATCTTATTGGATGTGTCCAGGGGAAAGGATGGAGTTGGTTACTGAGGGTGGAGTTGGTGGGAAAACCCTCCTGGCTTCATATTTCTCTCTGTGGTTGTCTTGCAGCTGAATCTCAGCTGAAAGCCACAGCCCAGAAGAAGAGAGAGCATTAAGCACAGCAGCAACAGAGGCTGTGTTTAACCACGCTGCTGGTGCTTGGCTTGGTTTTCAAATTTTCCCTTTTTCTCACTTAAGGATGAGGGCTCTTGTCTTTGTATCTGTAAGGGGTTTCGCAGTCCTATTTTTTGGGACTGTACTCTAAAATAACCCCACCTAACCAAATCATAAAGTTACCACAAAGTGAAATCAAATGAACTCTGCTGTGTGTGAACAGAAGTTTCTCAACCCCTTTAAGCCCCCACCTTGCATCTGGGGGAAGAGGGAGTGAAAAATCACCAGATAAACCTGCGTTGTCTTGGCCAAATGACTGTTATTTAGAAAATTTTGGACCAAACAATGAAGTAGTGGTCACTATCCCTTCCCTTTGTGACTTCTTTTTGCCAGCCTGTGTAGGAATGAGAGTATATATCACTGGTATTTATTCATCTGTTGCAGCTGCTGATTCTGTTTCTGAGCCCTGGTAGTCACAGGCACAAGCTGAGAAACTGGTACTGAGAGATTGTGTCCCCAAAGGCTGACTTAAAGGTAACCCCAGGCTGGCTGACAGCAGCAGCAGCTAGAAACATAAAATGGAAAGAAATCTGCCTGAAAATGGGGAAAAAAAGGTGCAGCAGAGAGGAAGGGGATAATCTGATGGATTACAAGGAGCTTGTGCATCTTTTATTGTTCATGCTTAAAACATGGTTTTACCTTGATGTAATTCATTCTTTGTTTTGGAGCACTAATGGGGGAGGTGTTTGGAGGATTAACCTCCAAAATTGACCTGTGTTATACACAAATGATGGGCTTGGTATGTAAGATGTGGGCTTGAAGTGAGGTCTGCATGACACTGGGAATGTCAGAGGTGGGAAGATATTGCAGGACTCTGCTCGTTGGATTTTCATGTCAGGTCCCTAACCTGGTCCTTGTGCTCTTTGGGACCACAGGAAGAGCAACTGGATCCTTGGGGATTCCCAGTGCTTGTGATTTCCCACCCACCTGGGGTTCCTGCCCACAGTTTGGAGACTTGGTTTCTGTTGAGTTAGTGTCATCTGCTGTACTAGATTCAAACCACAAAATGCTGCCAGGGTGTGTTTCTTGTGGTTGTCTGATGTGAGGGCACATCCTGCAAAACTTCAGATGACCTTCTGAAGTGTTCAGTTCATTCTGTATTTGTGTTCCTGGGGAAAACTCCAGAAAAGTCTCTTGCTTCAATTTAGCTTCTGATTTTCATGAACCTTACAGGAATACAGGATCTCTGTGGTCTCACTCCTCCCCTTAAACCTACTTGGAGCTGGCCACATTCAAGTGTGAGCACTGACAGTGGTATATTGTGATCTCATAAACTCTGTTTCCTCCAAATCATCTTTCCAACCATGTGGTATATGCTGAAGCTAGCTCCAGCTTCACCATTCAGGGCTTGTTTTATGCCATCTCCTCTTTCCCCCACCCAGACTTTTCAGCTCCCTGCCATTTGTTGTGCCCTATGCTGAAGCTGGAAAAAGCACAGGAGGAAAATGTCCACCACCAGGCACCGACGTGCAGCTCTCCTTGGCTCTGTGGGTTCCTCCTGGTTCATTCAAGAAGCACATGTAGGATGGGCACCCAGCCATAACCCTGGTGCTTGCAGCTGCTGCTGCTCTTCAGTCTTAGTGAGAAATGTTTAAATTAAACACTCTAAGTCAAATGCTGGGTGCCAAATGGTAGGGAAATAAAAGGAAAAGAGTTTTGTTTCTATGAAAAGACAATGAGAGGATGTTCTTACCCTGCTCAGCTGCAGGCAGAGGGAAAGGAGCTGGGGTCTCTGCATGATGAAGGTGTTGAGGACATTGCCATGCAGTGCTTCCAGAGATAAAGGTGGCTGTTTCAGTAGTTTGTCTTTGGGGTTTCAAGTGAGTTCATCTTTCACAATGGTTAGAAAAGCACACTCAGCCTGCAGGGCACCAAGTTCCCCATGGCATGGTTACAACACAGAGGTGGTGGGATTTGGTGTCACTGGTGTCTCTGGTCAGTGTGGGTTACAACCTGTCCCATATTGATAGCAGGGCAGCTAGACAAGACAGGCATGATAACTGAGGAGGTTCCTGATGATGACATAGAGGGAAATTAGCAGGGCCAGGTGGGAGTGTGAGTTTCTAGAGCTCTGAGTCCATCACACACCCTGCTTAATGAGGGAAGTGCAATTAATTTATGTGTGTATTAGTCCATATTATTTTACCATGGGCTGCTTAACAGGAACTGAACATAGCCACCACCATTTAGTGAAGGAGCTTTAAAAGTCCTTTGGAGCTGGAGACTGCACAGTGCTCTTCTCCCAGAAAACAGGGAGAGGATAATCAGATGGGATTCACAAGCTCCAGGCAAACTGTACTTGTGCTTCAGGGCCATTGGCCATTTCACTAGCCTTGCACTGGACTACACCACCTTCTCTGAAAGATCTTAGGGAGATACTCTTTCATCTTAGGGAAGGCTGTAGGACTGCAAAAGAAGGGTCACCAAATAAAACCATCTGCTGTCTCATTTCCCTCCATCACTTCAATGTCTTTCCTCAGTTACTGCAGAGATGCTTTCCCTCTAACCCACCTGCACATTCTTCTGCACTATGGTTATTTAAAGTTCCTGCCTTTAGCAAACTCCCTGTTCTCTTTTCAGACAGATTCTTTAGATTGTTTTTTTTTTCTCTCTGTGATAATGCAAGAATGGTTCAAGTGATTATAAGCAGCTCTTGGTCCTGTGTTATTAGTTGAAGTTCATCTGTTTGGTTTTATTAAAAAAAAAAATATGAAATATACAAATCAGAAATCACTTGAAAGATGCACCTGCAGGTGGTGGCCATGGGAGCAGAGTAAAGCAGGCATCTTCTCACTGGAAACCACTAGGTACGGACTGGGTGGAACAATAGAGATTTTTATTACCTTGGCCAACTCATTTTCTTGATTATAAACAGCTCTTGGTCCTGTGTTATTAGTCGAAGTTCATCTGTTTGATTTTATTAAAAAAAATAGGAAAGATACAAATCAGAAATCACTTGAAAGATGCACCTGCAGGTGGTGGCCATGGGAGCAGAGTAAAGCAGGCATCTTCTCACTGGAAACCACTAGGTACGGACTGGGTGGAACAATAGAGATTTTTATTACCTTGGCCAACTCATTTTCTACCTCTGTGTAATCATTCTTGGGTGGTAAACTTTATTTTTGAGCAATAGAATCATAGAATTGCTTTAGTTGGAAAAGATCTTCAAGATCATTGGGTCCAACCATGAATAAAATCTTTGTTTAGGTTGATGGTGCAGGGACTGCCTCTTATCATGGGCATGCGTGTCATCTAAATAACTGCACTTGTTACAGCATATTTGTATCTATTCTGAGTTATGCTCTTAAGATGGTTAATAGTTCTTAGTTTCCCAGATGGTTTCCACCATTTCTTGTGCCTTATTGCACTGGCGTGTATGAGATTTTGTGCCAGAGAGTATAGATAGAACTGAATGGGTATGGAGTCTTCTAAGAGGTGACAACAGAAATCTAGCAAGAATAGCATAAACATCAGTGTCATATAGAGGGAACCTTAAAAGAACAACTTGGATGTTTTGTAAGTAGAAAGAGGAACCACCTTAAAAAAAATAAATTCAGAAGAAGAGTATATTTTTAACTCTTGCAAATCTTCCATCAACAGCTTATTAAGTTTTTGGTACTGGCAAGATCAGCCTAATATACTCCTTACAGCCCTGCTTTCCCATTAGTTAAGTGAAGGCTTCTGAGTGTCATCAGAGGGTTAGAGTGACATCAGTGTGACTTTAAGCCATTTAACAAACCTTCTCAACAAAATGTTCTGATGGATCCCACCATTTCACAACTGCCATGCAGCGTTTTGCTGGCAGCATTGGTTGAGTTTGTGCCAGACAGGAATTTATGGAGTTTGTAATTTTGTTCTAAAAGCACAAAATAAATCTGGGCTTGATAAGCTGTGTATCTGTGGAAAGTGTCTTTCTGTGAACTGTACCCTCCTCTGAGATAAAAACAAGTTTAATTATCTCCTTTTTCAGTCTATCTATTGTATACTGTATATGATTTTCTTCAAAGCATAATCAGTGAGGAGTAATTCACAGCCTTTTTGGAATGACAGTGGGAAAAGATATCAAGACTTTCAGCTGAAATTGTCCTGAATCTCAGAAATATATAAATATATGTTTACAAGTAATGAAGATGAAACTTGGCCTATTCTACTCAGCAACCATGGAAAACTGATACTGTCTGTAGCAGCTGTGTACAGATGTGAAGGCTTGTCTGTACCTCTGTGGTGATGAAGTGGTTCACTCCCTTTGACACCAGAAATGTAGCTCCCCAGATGTTTTCATTGCCTGTGTGTTGCTGCAGTCCCAGCCTTCAGTCTAAGTTGGACCAACTCATTCCTTTTGCAGGAAAATCATAGAATGGGTCAGAGGGTAGAAAATACCAGCTTCTGTAACCCACAGGATGGACATAAACCAGTTGTATCATTTCCCCATTCCCTGGTGTACATAATTAGGACACTAGTCACCATATAATAGTTATCTGACTGCTCTGGGTTCTGTGGGAAGTGTTGTATAAAACATCAGGCACATAATGCTAAAGTTGACATAGCACAGTCAAAAGAACAACTCTAAGAACACCACCAGTATTGATTCACCTGAACCTCAGTTCTGGAGCAGAAGGTTTGATGCACAGAATGGGCTCTGATTGGAAGTGGAGTAACTATATTTTGCTTTGGCATTGTTATTCCCTCACTGCTGTTTCGGGTTAGAAGAACCCAGTGAGGACCACAAATATTTCCATGTCTGGTTCCTGCCTCACTCCCCTCCTCTGATTACTTGAGGCTGTCCTTAAGAGTTCACATGTGAGTCCAAAAGAATGTGTTATGAATGTCTGTGTCCACACTTGTGCATACATGCCCATGTAAAAAATATACACATGTTCCTCAAGAAATTGCTCAAATCTTCACTGCAAAGTGTGTGCTTGAAATGTAGAGGTGAGGAACCATGACTGGAAACAGGCAGGTGTCTTTTTGCCATTGCTTGGCATGATTCATTCTATTTGCTGTTTTCAACCTAGTTGGTTCTTTATTTGGAAGTGATGTGCCACCAAAGGAGAGGCAATTGTAACACTGGGTAAGCTGAGCAAGCTAAAAAGGTATTTGGAAGGAGAAACGTCTCTCTAGAGTGGCAGGAGAGGCTTAGAAAAAAGCCTGTAAAGCAAAATATTGTCCATCTAGCAGGATGTTTTAATTGTAAACTCTTCAGGCTGTGTTTAGGACACCACCAGGAGTTAACCCGCAGTTCTGCCTTTTGGGAGGCAGAGAGAGACATACACCAGGAAACCTGTGGACTTCCCCAGCAGACCTGCAGCAAAAACAAGACAAGGGGCAACCCTAAAACTGCCACGGGTGGTTCTGAGGGCTGAGAACCTCCCCAACCCCAACCTCAACCCCCTTCCATCCCTTCGCCCTGCGCGGGGTCCCGAGGGGAAAGTAGCCGGGGTGGCGTTGGCATCTCCTCCACCCCGCTCTCCACAGGCTGGCTCCCTGGGATGAGCCCTGAAGTTCTCTTGTTCTTTCCAGCTTGCCCTCCAGTTTTGTGGCCGTTGGGACCAGGATTCCAGCTGGCCTGCTGGCCACCAGCCGCGAGATGGCGATAACGTCACGATAGAAGGCGGCCGAACCCTGCTGCTGGGGACCACCACCACCCACCTCAACCTGCTGCATCTCCGAGGTCTGTGGAAGGGGAAGGGGTTCAGTGCTCTCCTTCCTCCAGGGCTGGAGTTTTTTGCATGGCCACGATCTCCCCATCCCTTCCCCAGCTCCTGCAGCAGAGGGGATGCCTGGTCAGGCAGGATGAGTCTGCTCTGGGTAGATACCACACGCCGGTGATGTGGGACAGGGGAGGCATTGAATTATTCTGTATGCAGAAGGCATCATTTGTGCTGTTTGAGGCATAATGACAATCTGAGTAGGAAGGCTTTTTCTTTCCCCCTTTTTCTTTCCCCCAGCTATGGAAAGCACAGCTCTCCTGAGTGGCTTCGCTGATAATGGCAGTGCTGATAACAATAATCAACTCTGTTTTCTTTGGCATCTTTGAGGCAAGCGTCTTGCAAAAGCTTTTACAAAATTAATGATGCTACAGAATTACAGGCCACAGCTACTGAATGTAATAAATAATCCAAGATTCTAGAGCAGGGCTGGTAGAAAGTAAATAACCCAGTGTGATTATGGGGGGAAAGTGGGTTTGCAGGGTTCACGTACCCTGGGGTAGATTCAACGTAAGTGTCAGGAGATATAGCTCTGTGAGTGGCAAAATAAGAATTAAAATTACTTGTAATTCAGTGCCAGAAGATATTTTTCCTTGGAAATTAGGCCGTGGTTGTGAAAACTTGGGCACATCCTTGGTATTGACCGAGATGTTCTGGTGAAATTTTTTGTTCAAAGTTAAGCCTGTGTGTAAGCCTCAAAAATTGGAAAGAGGAGGTTTTATATGGTTAAGGATCTGGAGCTTTGCTGATAAAAATGATTTTATATTAAAAGGATGTTAAGGGCACTAGTTTCTCATAGAGATGACGATGAAAAACATGCATCTATAATTAGATTTTAATCTAACTTTGAACGATCATTTGATGAAGAAAAAACTTTGCAAGTTTACCCTTATTGTAAAAACATTTCCAAAAAGTCTGAACCTGCTCAGTCTAGGTTCAGAGTTTTTCAAGAATGACTACAGCAGGCATCATTCCTATAAGAACTTGAGATTTAAAAAGTTAAACACATGAGTACAATTTTCTTCCCTCTCTACCCTAGTGAAAATCCTAGATCTGTGATGCAAGATTCTTCTTAACCTCATTGTGGGTATAACAGACAGTAGAGGAGACTGCTCAGAGCTCCACATTTCTGAGAGTTTTGGCTGCCAATTAGGGTGAGGATTTGGGGGTGCAGTCTCTGGCTTTGTGAAGAATTGGGGCACAGTATTGCAGCAGAAACCCTTTGAACAACTCAAAGGCACATTTGATCTATGAGTCAGCACTCAAGAAGCAAATGGAGGTCTGACTGAATTTAATGAAGTCTGGAGCAGTATCTTTATGGCTTCAGCTCATCTGACAGTCAAATAATTTCTCCCCTTTATCATGTTTTCCAAGAAGCTTGGTTTATAACGTAGATTCAGTTAGTGTTAAAAATATTCTAGATGTTATTATTTTCTGCATTGTTACGTGCCAAACGTAGCAACCAAACATTTCAGAAGCAGAAACCTACGTGGTAATTGTTTATCTGAGCTTCATCTTTGCTGAAGTTTCCTTGTTGCACCCATCCCCACTTACATGGCTGCTGCTAACTGTTTAGCCTTGGTGAGATTTGGAGTCAAAACATGCTGATATCTACTCTGATAGGAGACTGAGATTTATTTTTCCTAACCTTACCTTTCTTTAAGTTGTTCAGCTCAAAATAACTGTTTAGGTTTCTGTATGGAAAGAGAGAAACACACCCCATCAAAGACTTGTCCATCCTCAGTATTAGGTACCCATCTTAAAAAGAATCACAGCTGGGTGAGTAACAACTACACTGAGGAACAACTATTGAGTCTGTGAGGATGTCAAATAATTAACAACTTTTCCCAGCTGCAAGTTTTGTATGCTAGGAAGTCCCTAACCTGTGAGGTGGGTGTAGGTGTGTGCTTTGACTGAAGCATCCTATTCTTATTCTACCTGGAGAATTTTGCTTAGCTGGAGCTGGAGAGTGGGATTAAATTGTAGTTCTGCTCCTTTTGGCTTTCATGACTCAGCATCATGTCTGTGCACTGGGCAGCTGAAAATATAACAGACTTTAAAGAGGAAAAATAGCTGTGATGCTGCTGAGCCCACTCCTGTGTGAAGATGCTGTGCTGTCATCTCCTAGTGCTACATCCAGCAAACCCAACACGTGTTTAAAGGTCAAGTTCTTGAAATTCCCCTAAAAATCCCACTAAAGGTTTTGAATACCGCTCCTGTGTTGTCTCCTCATGATGATTTTGACATCATACAAATTGTTTAAAGAGTGTTATAAGAAAGATTTCAGCTTCATGTGCAGCCTTGAAGTGCCCTTGCTTGGGCTGTATGAACATCTAACCAAACACATACAGTGGTTCTGGTAGTGACCAGACTCTCTGGGCAGAAGATCTGGAGGCCAAAGGAATAGCAAAATAGGATTAGGCAGCTGGGTCCTGCTCACTGCCATGAGGGCTCAGTAATTTCTGTCTCCTCCTCAACATGCAGAGCAGGAACACGTGGTTATCAGCAGTGGAAAGTTTAATAGCCAGACTGTGAAGCTGCTCAGACAATACTGATTGGGGAAGAGATACAAGATAGACAGATTGTAGATAACTCTGTATATTCAGCAGATTGCAGTTATTTTTGTAATCCCAACATCACAAGTATGGAAATATTTATGATAACCCAGGACAGATGGAAATTTCCTCTGCACAGAGCTTAGGCTGGAGTGAATCGTTTGTGTTTGATGGGTTGATACCTCAGACATGTGCTATTGCCTTTGTCTGAATTTATAGTGCTCTGAGGAGGTCTGGAGACCAAAAAAAAGCTGCTAGTTGTCCAGGAGTATCTTGGGAATGTAGTTTGGGGTGAATGCTGCCAGTATACCCTGATGGGGCTGAAGATCCCCAGCTGACCAGTTGCCTTTGTTACGGCAATTTTGAGATGACAGTTGATGGCAATTGATTCTTGCAAGCATGAAGGAGAAGATTGCTTTGGTCCCTGTTCCTAGAAAAGCCATGAGATCACTTGTCACAGCTCTTCCTGTCCCCTATCTTTTATATCATTGCTTCATCTTAGCAGTCCTAGTAAAGCATCCCAGTTCACTCCTCCATGGTCAGACTCTAGGCTGAGGTTTTCAGAAAGCTCTGACTCACCTCCTCTGTGGTTTCTGCCACTTAAAACAGGGCATGTGATTTCCAAAATTCCACAGCTCATCTGGGCTTTTTATTTTTTTTTTTCCAAACCATGAGATCCCAGGAAAACAAAAAAAGAGAATAGACAAGTCCCAAAAAGTTAATCGTGGCATTGTCAATTATTGTCTGATTTTGAACCCATGTCACAAAAGCAATGCTTGTCTATCAATATTTTGGATTTTTTTGTAATCCTTGCTCAGATCAGCTAGCGTGGGTCCTGTGAGTAGATCTCGGGAGGAAAGAAACCCAGCTATTGATTTTACTTGACTTTTTTCTTAGGCTTTGATGCTATTAGCAAAGAATATCAAATATTAGCTGATACACTTGCATAAATTGTTGTCAAATAACTAGTCCTTCAGTCGCTGCTGAGAAAGGCTGGGTTTGAATGTGCTGGAAGAAGGAAAAAGCTTTCCCCTCTCTTTTCCTCTCTGTGGCATCAACCAGTCCTGAAACTCATTTCAAAATCCCTCGTCAGTAGGCACGGTTGGAAACTGTGTTGTGGTGTTTTTCTGTGCCATTTTCAACCCATTCAGGATGTGCATTGTGATACTTATTTTTTTTTTTTTCCCAGGCAGTTTCTAGTTCATATTTTCTTTTTTTAATCAGGCAGAGACATTACAATTAAAATACCGTAAAAGCGATTCTGGCAGTCTTGCAATAAGCATGTTTTTTAATTAAAGAAAGAACATGGGATGTACAAATAGTACCAGCTAATGGGAAATTTCATCCAATGTATTTTTTAATTGAGATTTAAAAAGGAAGAGAAGTCAGCCCTGTTTTTCCCTGTCGCTGTGTGATGTTTTCTTGTATGGGTACAGTGAGGTGTACCAAGTCTGCAATAATTACAGTCTCAAAGCCTTAAAGTCCCATCTGTTTTCATGGAAAAAAGAAAAAAAAGGCAAAAGTTCTTTAATTTGTTAGTGTATTTTTTTTTTTGGGGGAGGAATTCAGTGTTATTGAGTAGAATTCACAGAGCTGGGTGTGACTGGAGGAAGGATGTGAAGGGCCTGAATGTGTATGAGTTTGGTGTTTTTCTCAGTTCTTCCCCTAGCTATAAACCCTGGTTCATGTTTGAGCATGGGCTGTAGGTTTCTTGTTCCCATCATGTTTTGCATGGGCTTACAGCATGTACATTAGGCTCCCAGGGCTCTTGCTTGCCAATGAAATTGATTTTCTGCAGCTTCAGTAGCTCTTGAGACTCCTCTGGGGTGTTGCAGGATGAGCAGGTTGGTGGAAGTTAATCCTGGTTGAGGAACTGGACACGGCTCCTGCAGAGACTGGGCTGGAAGCTGAGGCAGGACCCTTCCCTTCCTCTTCTCGCTGGCTTGTGAGGAGGTGATGTGCCCCTTTCAGGGAAGCAGATGTTTGTTTTCTTACCATGAGATGGAAAGATCTCATCTCATGGCTGAGTCTGTCTCCACCTGTCCTGGATGCTGATCATTGATGCATTAGAATAGCAACTTCAGACCACTACTAGGTCTGTTCTGGTATAAATTTTATCATAGAAATCATCGAATGGTTTGGGTGGAAGGGTCTAATAAACTCCCCTGCAGGAAACAGGGACATCTTCAATTAGATCAGGCTGCTCAGATTCCTATCCAACCTCACCTGGAATGGTTCCAGTGATGGGGCACCTATCACCTCTCTGGGCAACCTCGTCCAGGGTCTCACCACCATCAGTGTAAACAATTTCTTCCTTATATCTCCTCTAAACCTACCCTTTCAGTTTAAAACCAACTGTGGTACAGCAGTACAGTCACTACAGTCAACACAGGCTGGGAACTGAGGTCCAGATCTTCTTAAGGTTTTTAAATGCAAACAAATACCTCCAAAGGCATGAGTCTGTATCCTGAGCCCAGAACTTCAGAGAAACATACTGTGTAACAGGATTGTACATAGGTTTCTTAAGTTTTGAAGTAGTCCCTCTTCCTCTGATGGCTTGACAGACCATGGATGGGGATGTTTTTACTGTAGGAACAGGCTATTGCTAAGACCAAGGTCTAACCTAGTGTGCTAGACTCAAGGAGATAAACCCTATCTACAACAACCTAAAATTCAAATGGCAGAAATCACCTTGAAATGAGATAGCTGTGGATGGAGGGGCATAGGAAATGAAAACACCCTGGTCTAAGGGTCACCTAGGCAGGTTCTAGGTGAGCAGAAACATAATCCTGCTCCTTAGAAGAGTGCTCCTGTGCCTTCCTGAGTGTATCCTTTTCTTGCTGAGTGTGCAGCACGTCTGTCACATGAGTGCTTGAGGTAACAGCCCAAGGACCTCTGTTCCATCACACCTCTGTGGGTGATGTCTGCCTTGATGCCTTCACAAGGTTCACCTGGAAGCTTCCTACACTGGATTCTGGATGATGCAATATGTGCTGGAAGCCATCTAGGAGTGTCCACACCTCTTCCCCTCCAGGTTAGCTCTCATCCTGAAAATGCATCAAAGGTATTGCTGAGTATCTCAGAGGCTTTCAAAGAGCTGGAGAAGTAGAAGGACTTCTTTGAAGATGTATCTACAGCAGCATCTCCTGGGCTGCTGGTCTGAACTGCCTTTGCCTGTCTCCTAAGCTCTAAGGGAAGAGCCTGACCGACTTACAAGGGAGCATGAGCCATCTGAACAGATGGCTGTGAGTGCAGCAAGCCAAAAAACACAGGCTTGTTGAGCTTGGGAGACAATTTCTGTCGGAGAGTGCTCAAGCAGCTGCCAGTTCCTTGCCCAGGGACAGATTAAGGCCTCCATCCAACAAAATGCTGGAATACAAGCTTAACTTTTGAGCGTGGTAGTGATGTCCTGGTGGAAATATACAGGCATTTGTATTCACAGCTAGTTTGGAATCTGCATTTGTGTGTTATGAATGTGAAGGAACATACTCAGGGAGGTAGAGCAGGAGTTTTGGACTCTTGGTTCAGGCAGCCTTTGGGAAGGAGCCAAAATAACAAACTGCTTTTCTCCTTTGCATCTTGCTTGGCAGTGGTCCAGCCTGCAACCAACTTTTATGGCTCATATGAATGTCATGTGAGCACGTCAACAGGGTGCAGGTGACACGTCCATGAAATAATTCATTTTTCTTATTTAAGGCTCATAAGCTCTCTATTCCTCTTCCCATACACAGGAGGATCTTTGTTTCTTTTTTTTTTTTTCTTTTCATCCTTGGAGGCCCCACCAGGCACATCCTGGGAACCAGAGAATGAGCAGCAAGTGGGCTGCCAACACACTGGAGCCTTCTTGTACAGGATCAGTTGTTTCAGCAAAGATATTCCAGCTCCAGCAGTTGCCTCCTGCTGTTTGCCACTCAGGGATGCTTGCCAGGAATATAAGTCCTGAGCTTAAGCCAGTCTCATGGGGCATTCTGTGGCTTTGTCATGTGGAACCCCAAGTGAGAGGAACTGGTAAGAGCGAGCTGAGAGGCTGTGGGAATAGGAGTTATACAAAGCCATGGTGTGTCCACAGCACAACCCAAAAATATATCAATAGTGGATGCAAAGTGAGACCTCAAAAGGTGATTAAAAAGAAGCTCTCCATGGAAAAAGGTGCACTTTGGAATGGGGACACAGCTTCCCTTGGGGTTTGGGAAATCCCTAAAGTGCTCTAAATCACAGCCTAAGTGAGAAGTATCAACATCTTCTAACATCTAATGCATTATGCCATATATATAAATGATGTAAAATTTCATATTTATGTTAGAAGGATTTTTTTTGTTTAAATGAGGATTTTAGAAGGTATGTGAGCTGCTAGGTCTGAAGGCCTGAATCTCCATGACAGAGGCAAGGAGAAATTTCCCACAGCAACCCTCACAATCCTCTAGTCCATTGTTATTTGTTCTTTTTTTTTCTCAAAAGTGCATGATGCAGCCTCTTTTCCTAGTAAATGTTTTGGATACTTGGCATTGCATGAACCAGTCTGGGTCACTTGACAAAGTCAAGTGTTAATACGTTACCTTTCCAGTTCCTTTCCTTTTGAGTGTCCCCTCCACCATTTCCCAAGGACTTCAGAAGATAAATCTCTATTCATAAAGCAAATTCTGCCAACAACATGATGGTGCTGTAGTTATTCCTGCAGCTGATAAAACCCCCACCTTATTATCAGGTTTGTTTTTCTTAATATTCCTTTTTTTTTGCATTATTTGGGCTGGCTGTCTCTCCCTTCCTCTGGGACAGATGGAGTTCCACAGTTTTTCTCTCTTTTTTTTCCTCTATTTTTTAGATTTTTAAACTTTTTTTTTCTGTTGGTAAAGACAGATAAAGAAAGATTTCTTTTCCAGGCAGAGAGGTGGAGGCTAATTGCTGGGTTAATTGAGAAGAATGGTGCTTCTGATGTTCTCACAAAGTATCAAATATCCTCAACATATTTCTCCCCCCTGTCCTCCCTCACTCCACCTACAGAGACCCATTGAATTTGCACGTTACTGTACAGAAGTGATTATGGGTTTAATTGTATTTATTTTGCTTGGTGAGGAGGCCATCATAACAGTAGTTGATTGATTTTTATAAAATCACCCTCAAGGTCATGTGTAGGACTTTGCTTTCCTGTGCAGCCATAACAAACAATTTGAGGGTCACAGCCAAAGGTTCAGCTGAGCAATATTCTTGCTTTCTGCTTTCAGAGGAGAGGTCAAGTGCAATAAAAGAAGGAAGCCTAACTTTTATTTTCTTTTTTTAAAAAAGGGGAAGACCATCTTGTAAAGCAGCAGCTGTATATTTATTCTGACCCCATGAAAAACACAGAGAGCTGAGGGCTAGAGGGACAATATGCAATTTTTGACCTAAGTAAGTTGGGCTTGAGTTTGTTTTACACTTAGACTTGCTAAATGGTTAAATGAATCCCTGCTAATGCTTTTTTCTTCCTTTCTGTGATGCTGCCCTTCTTTTATCTTCAGCAGCTGAACTTTTCTTTTTACACTTTCTTTTCTCCCAAAGACCTGGCTTTGTGCTGGGAGGAGTTTGGAAGATTTTCACATAGCCAGGGGACAATGGCATTAAGGTGGGACCATGAGTGTGGCTGATATATCTGTTTCTTATGATTCTGTGTGGGGTCTGACTGCTGCTTCTAAGGGAAAACCAAGGTGTCACCTGCAGCAAATGCCTTCTGGGGTTCTTGATCTGGTAAACCCAGGACAGGCTGAAAGAGTTGAGGTTTTTCAGCCTGGAGAAGAGAAGGCTCTGTGGAGACCTTATTGTGGCCTTCCAGGGCCCTACAAGAAAGCTGGGGAGAGACTTTTAGAAAGGGCTTGTGATGGCAGGATGAGGGGTAATGGCTTCAAACTGGAAGAGTATAGATTTAGATTAGAAATTAGGAAAAAATTCTTTACTGTGAAGTCTGTGAAACACTGGCCCCGGTTGCCCAGGGTGGTGATAGATGCCCCATCCCTGCAAATATTCAAGGCCAGGCTGGGCAGAGCTTTAGTAGAAGATATCCCTGCCTAAGGCAGGGGAGTTGGAAGTAGATGAACTTTAAGGTCCCTTCCAACCTAATCCATTGATTCTATGTTTCTATGAAATCTTTGCACCATTGCCAAGTGTTCTTGGGTTCCCATTGCATCTAGGGAGAGAGAAACTCAATAGCCAGTCAACAAACCCCACCTTAAAGCCCAATTATTATTATCCTTTCACACCCAAATCTCCACCCAGGGTGGAGAAACCTTGCTTCTATGTAGGATTTTCCCCAGGAAGTGTCAAACTTGTAGCTCAGGCACTGCACAGCTAGTGCCTGCACGTCTGCTGCTACTGAAACACATTGGGACTATTGTTCATACTTGAGCCCAGTGCAGAGCAGTCACTGGAATCCAAGCTTATCAGACACCCAGAAAGCCACAAAAGATACAGAAAAATCTTTGAATCAACAGAGGGAAAAATTATTCAGGACACCTGTCATGCAGTTAACCCATTACTGAGAAGCAGGGGATTTTGAAAAGAAGAAAGGGAAGAAAAGGGAGAGAGAGCAGCATTCAGAGATGACTGGTCATATGGGAGAAGGCAGACAGTGATTTTTAGGAGCCACTGATGTCATTTACCTGGA
>NW_008628838.1:0-28150 GCF_000691845.1 Merops nubicus
GGGTTTGCGCCCTTCCTTGGGAAAGTCGGTAAAAGTCCTCGCCGTTCTCTGCGGGAAAGCGGGTGAAGGGAGAGAAAGCCGATAAGAATGGTATCTCGAGTGGGTGGGGTTTCTTGAGATGCCAGGAGAAGTCGCAACACTTATTACCTGTAGAAATAAGTTGCATTGACGTTTTGAAGGAGTAGTGTCAGGAGAGAAAAGGGATCGTAAAGAGTGATTTCATGGGAGTCTTTACTGCCTTAGAGAAATTATACCAAATTCTTAACCATCAGGGATGCTTCAGGCTTTCTCCTTCCTTGCCCATTTTAGCTCAGCCTTTAGACCTTCCATCCTTTGAAATACTTTTCCAGGCTAAAAGCAAAGAATGTTTCCTAACAGACTGAAACCCCGGGTTTGTTTCATCTGGTCTGATGCTTTCTGGCTGTTTCTAGATGCCTTGCAGGAAGCTCTCCTCTGTATCTGGGGCATTGTTGGTGGCTCCTCACCTCTCCAGGCTGGCAGGATGCCTGCAGAAGTCTGGCTGCCATGGCCCAGAAGAAGGTGAGGGTGAGGGCCTGGCCATCCCAGTCTGTGCTGGGGAGCTGCCTAGGAACTGGGCAGGATTCAGAACGGTTTGTTGGCATGGTCAGGCTGGCAGGTGCTGTAGATAAGAAACCTTGCTCCCTGCGCTGGAGATCCAGCAAAATCAGATTTGGTAGCTGGAGACCTGTTGCCTGGTCCCTTCAGTGTAGTTAACTCTGCTCTTTGCAGCAAGCTGAGAGTTATGCTTTGGTTGGGAAATGTTTCATCCTCATTTTGCCCAAAAGAGCAATGGGAAACACACGGAGTGACTCTTGTACAAAAGTTTTCACTCATTCTTTCTGTACCACCTGAAACTACACTGTCATATGTTTTGGTGGGCTTGCACTGGCTCAGGGTGTGTTGGTTTTGCCTGAAGAAAAGAGGAAAATTATTTTTCTCAGCCCTCCTCATCCTTAATCTCAGCTAGAGCTGGGGCAGGGTGCAGTGTACTAAGAGTGAACTCAGGTTGCTGCCTAAACGCTTTGTTGGATGGAATATTAGAGCAAATAAAGCTGTCTTAAGTTGTTATCAGGAGAGAGAGAGAGGAACTGCTGGGGTTTGCATTTTTGTTTGCTTCAAAGTGTGATTTGTTGGGGTTTTTTTTCCCCCTCTTCTGGACAAAACCACTCACGTGAAAGAAAGTCCAGTTATTTGAAAGCATCAGACTAGGCTCATTTATTTCTTACAGCATGCAAAGATGGCACTGATAACTTCCCTCTTCTAGACAAAACCACTCACGTGAAGGAAAGTCCAGTTATTATTTGAAAGCATCAGACTAGGCTCATTTATTTCTTACAGCATGCAAAGATGGCACTGATAACTTCAAAACCTTAAGAAATTACTATGAAACAAAACCAGTCTAGAAGTGATGTCTTCCAAAAACATCTACCTTAGAAGCGTTGAGAACTATAATTTTTTTTTCCTCTCCCTGTTTTTCCTGGAAGTGTCTCTTGGTCATCTGCACTCTCCCTGCCTGCGGGCTGCATCCCTGTGTCTTTATTCCTGGATAACTCAGAGTTCATGGCAGCTTTCCTCCTGTCCCTGCCTGCAGACCTTTTCCAGGGACATCCAGGCATGCTGGACGATGGTGCACCCGTAGGGTGGGGCTTGGCATGTGCCCAGGGCACACACCCAGAGCCACGGGCCGGCAAGGCTATCGAGGATTATTAGACTGGGAGGTTTCTCAGTCAGTCCTGGAGGGTGTGGACATCACATCTTCAAGAGGTGAAATTTTGAAACCCTTCTGTTTGAGTGAAGGAAGAATTGACAGAGATGTATGAATCTTGCTATGAGAGTAGCAAAGCTTTTCTCAGATTGTACTTCCTTGATGTTTGGAATGCTAAGACAAGCTGGGTATGATGAAATTCACTCCAGAACACATTAAATCACTATTGCAGTGTCAGAGCCAGTAGCAATTATTTTTCAAAATTCATAGAAAGAAGTTAATTTTTTCTTTTTAAAAAAACACCAAGGACAACAAAACAAACCCAAAATACAGAAAACCCCCAGAACAACATGCTGCTTTAGTTTTAGAAAGAGCAAAGGTGAGATAATTCAGAGCAGCCTAGCTTCTATTGCCAATAACATGTTGAAACGTGGCAAAAATGTTTACAAGCATCTGTGCATTGATTCATTAACTTCATTTTGTTCCAAAAAGAGTGGAGGAGAAAAAAGCAGCACTATGGTGAGCTATGATATCAGGTGAGAAATAAGAGCTGGTATTTTATATATCCTGTTGAGCTGAAGTGGTGTATTATTTTGAACACCAGATTTCAGAGTAAAGTGAATCCTCAGGAGAGACTAAAGGGAAGCAAAAAAAAAAATAAATAAATTCAGGAAAATCTTATTTTATGATTCTTCAAGTGAAATTAAAGAACTGGGAAAAGGAAGTGGGTAAGATACACGTAAAGTTTTCAGATATGGGAAGAGTAATTGTGGAGGAAATGGAATTACACTGTTCAGTGAGAGCATTATCAGCGTGGCAAAGGGGCAGATTTGGTTTGAGGTTAAGACATCTCAATGTAGGTGTCTTGAGTTTCTGTAATGGTAAATAGAGATGCAGTGGACACAGAGTTGCACTTATTTGGTTGGATCAAACTCTTGCTTTTGGAGCAAATCTCCAGAGTGTGTGAATCTAATCCCTCCTGGGTAAAACTGTGTTGGGAGATGCATCCATCTGCCCAATTCTGAAACTGAATCTCTCCTAACAGCTGTATAATCAGCTTGAAAAGAGCTAAAAGTCAGGATAATAAAATCAAGGTAAAAATAGACCTCTGCATCTGTAAGGTTAGCTAGGCACCACCTCAGGTTGGCTAGTGAGGCCCTGGGACCTCCACCCCTCCTTTATAAGAACAGGTTAAACCCTTGTCAGGCAGCATCTAGAGTAGTTCATCCTGCCCCAGGGCCAGGAGATGGACTAGTAGATAACCTTGTGTGGTCCCTTCAGCCTGCTTCTCTAAAGGTGGGAGATCTTCACTTGCCCATCAACACCAGACTGACTCACAGGAGGTGTGAGATCCAGATCTCTGGGTATGTGAAAGACCACATTTCTAGGACTTACTGTTTCATTGTGTACAGTCACATACCTTCTTGCTTACTTCATCTTTACATTGTAAAAATAAGCTGTGTGTTCAAGATGTACAGTCAGGAAGTGACTAAAGGACACATGAGGATGAATTTGGGCAAGAGCAGCCTTGCACTCCCTATACACAGCAATCCCTCCTTTCCCCTGCCCTCTTGCCTACTCCTGCTGCTTTCCCATAGTTTTTCATTCCATTTCTATTACTTCAGGCCTCAGGTTTTCCACCTCAATTTCTGTAACCATCCAGCTGTCTTCTGACAGTGCCTGCTCAGCTCTGTCATCAAGAGATTTGATCAGCAGATGTCTATTTTTTGTGCCAGGGCTGTGATTCACATCAAATGGCAGACAGGACTTTACTTTTTTTAAGCTGTTTAATAGAAGGCAGCTCTAGGATACCAAAAGAAGGAAAATCCAGAGCTTCACACCTGTTGGATTTGTGATATTTCACTTTTTCTTGAAAAAAAATGTCATTGGAAAGTGCTTTTCCCTTTTTTAAAGATTTTGGATCCTTTAAAAATATTCAATAAAAGTGTATTGGCTCCAATTGTATTTATGTATCTCATAAATAAAATTACCATTCTTAAACACTTTTTATTGCTGTCTTAAAGTCTTTTATGAGATTGCCTGTGGATTACAGGTTGAAAAGCACAAAAGCAAAAGTATGTTTTACTGTTTCAGGAATGAAACAATGTTTTGATGCAGCTTTGCAGCATTTGCAAAGTGACTTTTAATGATCTTAATAAAGTCTGTTTATAATGATTAATGGGATTTTCTCCACTTGATATGCATCTCAGTGGAAGACCTGCTTGTTCTTGACCTGCAGACACTTTTATTCATGCTGTGGTTCTCAGGTTTCAAATACAAGGAAGCTTCTCACCTTGTGCCTCTTGACCTGTTTAATATTGAAAGGGAAACACTTGCCCCTTGAGCTCACCAGTAAGAGCAAACAAGAAGGGTCAGGATGACATCTTGACAACTATTCACCTTCCAAATGAGTTGCAGCTTCTCTTGGAGAACCTTGACTATAACCAAAATCCTCTTGTCACTCTTGCTGCTACAATCTCATTAATCATAAAAATACATCTCGAAAGTCTGTATAACTAATAAAATAAGATTAAGAGTATTCATGAAAACAGCTTGGTCTAAGGTGTACAATCCTGTAGCCCTCACAATGGACATTCATTAGGGAACATATTGCTCTCTGATTTTTGTCTTGAGAATATATAACCTGGAAAAACTGGCATTTGAAAAGCAGTTTTCTTGTGCAAGTTGAAACAGTGGCCTGCTGCATTGCTCAACCCTCTGAGCAGTGGCATTGCTGCCTTGTGTGGGAAAGAGATAACTTTAATCTTTTAATCTCCAGGGGAAAAGAAGAGCTGTCATCGATACAGTGATTGAGGCTGAATCAGAGGGATGAATAGGGAGAACCCAGTCATCAGTCTAGAAACCAGAGAATAGAAAGTACTCCTCCTTGATTTATTTCAGTAGGAAAACACTTCTGTGCATGCTTTGCCTTAGGCATTAGTGTATGTATAGATATAAAAGACCTAAGATACAAAATACAAAGCTCAAAAGCTGCATTTGTTTGGCTCAGCTGTTGGAATAACCTCTTCCTTGTTGCTGCAGTTTCCCAGTGCCTGCAGTTTTGCATGGTTTGAGGGGTTTGTTGTTTGCAGATCATGGTTGTGGGGCTGTTGAGCCTGGAGAAGAATGGGAGGGGATCTTATCAGTGCTTATGAATTTCTAAAGGATGGATGTCAAGAGGATGAGGATGGGCCCAAACTCTTTTCAGAGGTACCCTGTGATAGGGCAACAGACACTAACAGGAACGCAGGGTGAGGATGGGCCCAAACTCTTTTCTGAGGTACCTTGTGATAGGATAACGGGCAACAGACACTAACAGGAACGCAGGAAGTTCCACCTAAATATGAGGAAAAGCTTCTTCACTGTGAGGGTGATGGAGCACTGCAACTGGCTGCCCAGAGAGGTGGTGGAGTCTCCTCTTCTGAAAACTGTGAAAACCCACCTTGGTGCCATCCTGGGCAGCCTGCTCTAGGTGACCTTGCTTTAGCAGGGAAGTTGGACTTGGTGGTGGCCAGAGGTCCTTTTCAGCCTCTCCCATCCCATGATAAACACATGGTCTGTGACAGCTTGGCTGAGGCTCCAGCTCCTTCCAGCTAGGATGAGGCACATAACCAGGTGTTTAGGGGCACATGTAGCTGTCTTCATGCACAAAGAGGTAGGCAGATCAATACTGAGTGTTGGCATGTCAGGTTTTGGCAGAGCAAGCATGGTTTGCTGGCTGGGGTGCACGTGTCTCTGCCTTAAGTAAGGGGTGAATGGATGGATGGATGCCATTTATGCTCCCAGCAAGATGCTAAACAGGGAAGCTGCTTCTGTCAGTTAAGCTTCAGCAGATGTTTTGACTAGCCCTTGCTTTTTAAATGTTATTTAACCTGTTTTCTTCTCTGATGTGGTTGGTAACCCACCACAGCCTGTCCAGTCCATGTTCTCCCCAGAAGAGGGAGCTTCCTCAGGGTGCTGCTGGCAACCAACACGTGCTTCAATCCATGGCAAATGCCCATCGTTTTGGAATAGTGAAGCATTCTTCAGCACTAAAAAATAAATAGTTGGTTAAAATGACTGTAAAGTCTGAGTTTATTGTTGAAAAAGAAAGATTAATTGCTTATTATCTGTTTCCTGATTGGAGAAAAGTGGTAAACTTAACTACCTAATTATAGTGCATGTTTGCAATGTGAATGATTATGGGTGAATTTTTCAGAAGCTATTATGGGTAAATAATAAATATTAATTGATGGAGGTCAGATGCCTTCTTAGGGCTTGGCTGTTCTTATGAGGGATGTCATGTCAGTTAAGTTTGAATACTGCTAAAGTGTCACAGAATTAATTGTTATTATCATAATTTCCATTGCAGGTCTGTCTGAATTATGGAAATGGACTCCATGTGATGGTAGGAAATAAGGGAAACCTGCTTTTCTTTATCAGTGCCTGAAGAAGGGTTCTCTGAGCAAAGTGTCAAAGACATGCCCTATTTCAGTTCATAAAAGTCACAAGTTTTGCCATTTTCTGAAACATGAAATCTGTGTGTTGAATAATGAAATGGAAGCTGACATGTAAGTGAATAGATTCCTATGTCAAAGACATGCCATATTTCAGTTCATAAAAGTCATGAGTTTTGCTATTTTCTGAAATGTGAAATCTGTGCAATGAATAATGAAATGAAAGCTGACATGTAAGTGAATAGATTCCTACCTCCATCAAACTGAATGGCATTCAACTTTGAGAAACTTCCCCTAGAACACTGTTTGTAGGTATCTTCTTTTAACTCTCTGTAAATGAAATCCAGTACTGTTTTATAGAAGATGTGAATTAGAAACATTTCCAGATGTTAATCCAGAAGTCAGCAGACACAGTAGGGACAAGCACTTTTTTCACCAACCCCTGGTCTTGGGAATTTGCTCATGTATTTAAAGCCTTTCTTACCTAATTCTGTCTTGAGAAGACCTCAAGTTTTCCTCTTCAAACCTGAGAGGAGCTTATAGCTCTTAGAGTGGGGCTTAAACTCCTCTGTGATTTTGAAGTGACCAGCTATTGAAAGAGCAAAACTGTGCAGAAGTCTGGGCTACAGCAGCAATAAAGCATTCATCTGAAATGGCTAAAAGTAATGCTGACATTCAACCTTGTTTTTTTTTTCCCACAGATTTATAATGGAAATGGCAGGAGTGGCATCTTGTCTCATCCCAACAGCCTCATCAGGCAGAAGAGGGAATGGACAGTGCCTCCAGCTTTCATAAGGGAGGAGGAGGACAACTCTCATAAGAATCCCATTGCTAGAGTAAGCCTGGAAAAGAGAGAAATACAGAATACATGTAAAAAGAGAGATGAAAATGTGAAATAAGGGTGTGGCTGCCCTAAACTCATCTTTAATTTTCAAGGACTGTTCAGTGTCAATGAAAGATTGGCACATCTCCTGTTTCCTTCCTTCAGCAGATGAGTTACTCTTGCAGCCTGACTGGGTTCAGTCTCATCATTTCCCTGCCACTAGTTTTCATAAAACTTTTGGGAGTGCAATATCTTTGAGTTTTTTCACTCAAAAAACAGTGATTTTTCCAGCCTTTCCTTGTACTTGTATCCTATCCCACTCTCTGTCCAAGCAGTCCAAATTTTCTTCTCCCACAGACCTCTCCATTCCATGGTTCCTAACTGTTCTACTGCCCATCATGTTCCTCATCTCCTGCACCAGATACTCAAACAGAACATGCAGCTCTTCCTGCATTCACCTCAACATCTCCACACTCCAAGGAGTGCAGGGAAATGCATTTAATATTTACATTTGTTCATTACAAAAATAGGAAAAATATTTTTGTTGCCTTTTTAAATATGGGTTTTATTTATCCAATGCTATTTAATATGTTATATTCCTTCTAGATACATTCTGATCTTGAAGATTCAGGGGTAGTGGTGACTTACACTATATCTGGTCAAGGAGTAACAGAACCCCCTTATGGATTATTTGTTATCAATGGGAAGACTGGAGATTTGAACATAACAGGAAGGGTTGACAGAGAAAAGACTCCAATGCTACTTGTAAGTTGACTTGTAACCTTTTCATTATAACTGTCCATTTTATATTTTGGTCAAATGTGTTTACTTCAATTAGTTCTACAGTTTCTGGATATTTTTGTGTGTATATAAGCTTATATAATGCTTAGATTTTGTTATATGTAATATATAGTCCTATTTTGTACCTGTATTTATATATATTACAGTCACTCATTGGATTTTCTTATTTCTGTCTGTATTACTTCAGCTTAGAGGTTATGCACTAGATAAGAATGGAGCAAAACTGGAAGAGCCAATAGACCTCCCAATTAAAATTGTGGATATAAATGACAATTTTCCAGTGTTTTCACATGAAGTTTTTGTTGGTTCAGTTGAAGAATTAAGTGAAACAGGTAACTTGCTTTTTAGAACTGTTTTTTTCATTTGGCTTTTTCCAGCACATGCAAGGGCACAAGTGTTTCTGCAGCAGCATATCTGCAATAACAAGTTCTCTGGCTTGTGTAGGCCAGGTTATCCAGGTGTAAATGTGAGTTTTTATTCAGGGCTGAGCTGTGTGCTGGGATTTAGGGGAAGTACCCACCACAAGGCAACAGAACAGCACTTCCTCTTGCAGTACCTTTGGTTTGGTGTCAAAGCTACCACAAATCCAGGAACCAGAATCCTTCAAGGGAAATAGTCTGCCTTCTGACCTAGCAATCCCAGCCTGCTTGGGAGGGACTTCACTTTGCCATGCTCATGAAGAGCCCAGCTTTGTGTTGGCTGGAGAGTTACCTTGTTAAGTGCATATGGCTGTGACCTAACCCTCAAAGAAGAGTTAATGGCACTTTTCCTATGGATGTCAGTAGACCTAAGAAAACAGGTTATTCTTCAGAAGATAAACTGGAATAAAACAACCTAATAAATACCTGACATTGTGTCCATTTCAATGTCATGATCATCTGAAGAAACAAATTCTTGACCATCCACTTAAATAACTGAACTATTGAGTTCCCTCAGCTCTCTTTCAGGTCAGCAGTAGGCATATGGTAATTGCTGCTTGCCTGAATTTCAGGTAACCCTCAAATGCAGGCACTGGACACTGAGATGCACCCTTTTCCAGAGGACAAAACTCTGTGCCATGATTTCTAGGGGTGTGCACCATGGGAATAAAGCTGTAAAGCTGTTGAAGGGCATCAGTACAGAGCAATTGTTTTAATAACACTGAGACAGAGGAGTTAGTGATGCTCCCTTTAGAAGAACGTGTGAGGGAAATGTAGCTTGTTGTTCAAAACCTTTTCTTTCTTCTCTGCATGATACCTACAGATTTCTGTCAGAGCCTTTGAGAGAATTCAACTTGTTGTTCAATTCTGGTGCATTGAATTCTACAAGTTACAGATGTGTGGGTACAATCTTTTTGTTTGCTAGAGGATATACTTTTAGCAGGTACTGTTTGGATTTTAGGAATGCTTCAGCTCTATTTATTCAGTTAAAAAGGCAAGAGCATCAGAAGAACTGCAGTGCCTCTGACAGCATGCTATTATCTTTGACATTACAGTAAAAATAGTGCATGGCAGTGTGAACAAATAATGTATTTTGTTTGCTTTCTACAGGTACAATTGTAATGAGAATAAATGCAACGGATGCAGATGAACCAAATAACCTCAATTCCAAAATTGCTTTCAGGATTGTTTCCCAAAGCCCCAGTGCTGCATTCAGTATGAATAAGGATAGTGGAGAGGTTCGAGTAGCAAAAATAAACCTTGACAGAGAGGTAAAATAAAAAAAAAACCTTGCATCTTTTATCTGTTAAAAGCAGTATTCTGATGCCCACTGTGTCATCTTCATCCCTGCCTGCTGGAATGCAAAGCTGACCCTCCTCACCTTTCTCCACCACTCTGGAGGCTGAAGCCTTGTCTGCTTGATGCATGTTTTTCAGGGATTGGGGTGGGGGGATGCTGGGATCAAGGTTGTATTCCACCAGTCCCCTCTCTAGCACACCACCTGCCTGGTGGCTCTTGGGTTCTGCCCCTCCCATGCAGCCAGGGCAGCAGGTACATGAAATGAGAGGTCACTTCTTTCTGCTGGAAGGCGTGTGGCAAAGCCAAGGCAGATGACACCTGCAAAGCTGCTGAGTGCAGCTGCATTTTTGTAGCTTGCTATGCACATCAGGGTGCAAAGAGTTGGGACTGGTGCTGCTGTGAAACTGTTGAAAGCCAGGTATCACCAGCAGCTTTACCTGTGCCTGCATAAGCTGTCACTGGCCAGCAGATGGTGATCTGGATGTTAGCTCTCTGCAGATGAGGGCAGCATCTCTGCCTCTGCCTCTGTGCTGACGTGCAGATGTCACTGGTCCTGTCCCTGCTCATGACCACTGACTTTCTGTTCATTTGCCATGCAAATACAGTCTAACTCTTTGTGAGGGAGATGCAAAAATCCCAAATCCTTCTCAAAGCCTCATCTCTACTCTAGCAAAGCCTATTGAGGTAATTGTGTGTGAGTTTTATTACTAGCTAGAGAGGAGTTATAATTGGCCACGAGAGGGCTTACCAAAATGTAATAGAGATAATACAGCAAAGGAAAAAAAAAATTTAGCCTGGTTTAAACACTTTTTTCTTATCACAACAGACACAAAGTAGCTATTCTTTGGTGGTGGAAGCAAAAGACCGTGGTGGTGAAGTAGGTGGGAATGCTGCAACATGCTCTTTAGAAATCAAGATCCTGGATGTCAACGACAATCTCCCTGTGGTTGAAAGTCGTACAGTGAGTACATTTATCACAATATTTGGCACATTGCTACAGCTCCTATTATCCCATTGCATAATATGAGGTTGTACAAACTTCTTGCATTGGTGTAATGAGGTAAATCGTGACTTTTTAAAGAATGGTGGTTTTTGATTGCAGTTTGAAGGAAGCATTGAAGAAAACAGAGCAAACGTGGAAATCATGCGAATAAAAGTGTTTGACAAAGATGAAGAGTTTTCTGACAACTGGCTGGCAAACTTTTCATTTGTTTCTGGTAATGAAGGTGGCTTTTTTCGTATAGTAACAGATGCCAAGACAAATGAAGGAGTTTTGACTGTTGTGAAGGTTAGTATGTTCTTTAGAGTCTTCTTCAAATATGAATTTACTCTCTTTAAGTTGACATAGAAATAGTTTCTATTCAGTCAGTATATAAACTATAAACATATGTGGTGGACACTCCTCCTTTAGTATATTCAATAATTCTGTGCAAAATAATAATTTTGTCCAGCTTTACTATTTACATTCTGTATGATCTCAAATGTATCTAGTGGGACAGAAGTCCCAGAACTTTCCCTGTTGTTGGGCAACAGTGCTAACACATGTGCTGTAAATTTTCCCATATTTTTGCTCTCTTTGGTGGTCTTATCTTAAATTTCTTTATTTCCCATGGCCACAGATAACATTGCAGGCAACACCTATTCCATGAGCCATAGGCTTTGGACTAATTTATGAATTTCCATAAATTGAAATTATGAAAATATTTTTCATACATTGACATTTTATTAACATCAGTCCCTTTTGGTCCACAAGAACTGAAGAAGCATAGTACCCTAAGTACCTGTTTATTTTCTGCTCTGCTTTCCTTATCTGAAAACTGATAAACAAAAAATTCATAAGCTTTATGAAGTAAATCTGTTTAAAAAATAAAACTGCAGGAGCCAAGTAATACTGAACAGTGATCCCCTGAAAGTAAAATACAGAACAGATAGGTAGGAGTCATTGTTTCTCTATTAAATTAGTTGAAATTCATTAATATAAGGACATATCTATGGTGCCATCCATAAAAATGAGAGTAATCTTTCTTTTTCTAATCTTTAATATAGGTACTGTTTAATATAGATATTAACCAACAGTTCTTTGCAGTTTAGCGTAATTGTTATTTAAAGGATGTTATAATATTAAATAGTATTACTTGAATATTAAATATGTGAATTATATATTCTTAAATATGACACTGTATTATATATAGTCTTAAATATGAGATTCTGTCAAATCCTGAGTGATTTTTTTTCCTCTATTATTTTTCCTCTAGGAACTGGATTATGAAAAGATGCAAAGCCTAAACTTGGGCATTGTTGTAACAAACAAAGCAGAGTTCCACAAGTCAATTAAACATAGTTACAAGGCACAAACAATTCCAATCAAAATTAATGTGATTAACGTGCGGGAGGGTCCCGTGTTCCCTGGTGGCACAAAAATTATTGAAGCAAGTGAGAAATATCAGATAAAACAAGTTATTGGACAGTATCAAGCCCTTGATGAAGACACTGGGAAAATAGCAGAGAAGATTATGTAAGAATCTTTTTTATAACAGTCCTAACTATGTCAGAAATAGCATCTCTGGAAAAAAGTGTATCTTGAACTGAAATAACTTCAGAGGCAGTAATTTTCTACTATGCATAATTGACACCTAAACCAAGATCATTATCATCATCTTCAGTATTCTGTTGTGCAGAAAATAGCTGACATGAAAATCCTCCTTGTTTTGTTGGATGTGATGAGTGTTTGTGCTGAAGTTGTCTGTGGTTGAATGCTATTTACTGTGCCTGTCTACTTTCTAGAGATCTACTCATCTTTATGGTCTGCAGAAACATTAGGAGGGAATATGCAGATTTAGACTTTATATAAATCTAACAATTGGACAGAACTGTGGCTTTCCAGCTAAAATGTTGAATCACCAGTGTGGCTTTTCCAAACTGTGCAGCCCAGGAGTGGGCCTCTCTCCCCCACACCTGTGGTACAGCTGCTGCTCAGCTTTTGCTGGGACCAGGGGTGGAGGAGAAGAGGACTGCATCCAGCAGCACAGCTCCCTCTCCTGCTCCTGTCCCACTCTCTGAGTTTACATTTCATAATGCCTCTACACCTAAATTCTGGCTCTAAAGGGAAAAGCAGGTTTCAGCATCCCAGGTAGGATTTATAATCTTAGGTTTATAGTTGAAAGTAATTCCAGTGGCAGAAGCCTCAGACTTCAGACCCAGGGATTTGGTCTCTGCATTAAGCAAAAAATAAACATACTGTGAAGCTGCTTTTTCTGCTGATGGTTGTTTTCCTCGTTATAAATGTGTCCCTCCTGATGTGCAATTTTAATCAGATACATGAAAGGAAGAGATGCAGCAAACTGGATCACAATAGACTCAGTCACAGGTGAAATTAGACTTGCCAAAAAACTCGACTACGAATCGCCTCACGTAGTGAATGGTACCTACACTATCACCATATTGGGTGTAACTACTGGTGAGTTGAGAGGGTTTTATTTTCACACTAATTGGTTTGTTTAGGGCTTAGTCTGCCTCTCTACAGCTATAGTTGGTTTAACATCCCTACCTTTAGCTGCCTAAAAGTTCAGCACCTTGTGCAGTCTTCCATGGGATCTGTATTTGTAGGAGAGATGAGCACCCCATTGAAATGGGATGAAATTTGGAATGGGCTCCTGAGGTGCCCATTTCTCTTATTTGACTAGATGAAGGTGAACTTCCACTAAGTTTTTCAAAGACTAAGTCTGATAGCAACATTCCTTCCCAAGGTGGAAGTTGCCAGTATCTCAGTATGCTACTGAACAGACCAGAGTCCTAAGTTTTTTTGAATGTGAGGCAAGAGAGACTCCCTGAACTTCTTGTGTATCTGATCAAAATCCTTTTCTAACCTGCATGTTATTGTGTAACCATAAAGAGGAAATGTGCATTACTTGTTTCACTATTTTGACTTAAAAAATAAGTTCCCTTCAGAAGAACTTTGTCAGTGTCTTTAATACTAGGAATGAAATGCTGCTCCCATAACTAGCTGTTCTTTGAATTTATTGCAGTAGTGTTTGTGTTTTGGAAATAAGTTGTTGGGTTTTTTTTTTATTTTATTTTAAGATTAAATTTTTGCACTTTTCAAATCAATTTATTGTTTCATCTTTTGACATCTAGATGTTCCTAAGAAAACAGCCACTGGCACAGTCGTTATTCAAGTTCAAGATGAGAATGATAACTGCCCAATTATTGTGAACCCTGTGCAGACTGTGTGTTCAGATGCAAAATTAATTAATGTTACAGCTAATGATTTGGATGGTTATCCAAACAGTGATCCCTTCAGCTTCACTGTCATTGATGAGCCAGAAGGGATGGCAGAAAAATGGATAATTGCATCCAGAAATGGTAAGGAAATGTGTTTTTAAATACTTCCAATTGTTTGGAGTCTTAGTGTTGTAATTTCTTAATTCCAGTCAGACTGACAGTTTGGCTGAGCCAGACCAAAAACAAAAACCATATATATGGAGTCAGACACATCACTTGTGTTCTGCTCCCTTCTCTAATGGCTGTAAAAGCACAGCTTCCTGCTCTCTGCCTGTGGCATACAACAGACTAACCTCCTCAAGGCTGAAGCTGGGTGGGTTTTTTGTGAATTCAGCCTTTAGCCATCTAGAAGGTGTGGAGGTTTGATGCTACGTAGGCAGAGTTGGATTTAACTGGAGAGGGCTTGTTGGGAGGCTGTGAAGGTTTTATTTCCCTTGGTTTACGAGTGTCAGCTTTCTCTCCACTCATTTCTTTTATTTAACCCCCATCTCCTGCCTCAGGCACCAGCATACAGCTGGCACCACAAAACCTGAAGCCGGGCAGAGCTGAAGTTCCCATCCTAATAAAGGATTTCCAAGGATTCAGCTGTGCCCAGGCACAGTCTCTGCAACTGACTGTTTGCAACTGCGCCGACAACGGCGTCTGCAAAGAGAAAGTTACTGCTGGCAAGTCCGTGGGCCTGGGACCAGGAGCAGTTGCACTCATTGTCTTGGCATTTTTACTTTTGCTGTGTAAGTAACTGATTCATATTATTTCAGAAGCACTGTCAATATGGTCCACAAGGCATCAGAGAAGGAACAGGTCACCTCTCAGGTTTTATCATCTTGATATATTCAGTGTAAGCTCCTAGTCTTTGTGAAGTCGTGGCAAATCCCCAACTCATTTGGGTAACATCAGTGTTTTACCCTCAAAGGACTTCAAGCTGTGCATTTCAAAATTCATAGCTACAGTTTTAATATTTGTTTGTGATGCTGTAAATAACAGGTGAGGAAGCAGTGAGGAATCCTTTTGTTGTTCCCACATCTCCTTGTGTGAATCCTAACTCTTCCCACTCAAACCACAGTGCTCTCTCCACTCTCTTCTGCCTCACTGCAGGCCCAGACCTGGTGCCTTGCTCTGAGCAACGTGTGACATTGCTCTTTGAGACAAAGTAGAAGCTCAAAAGTAAGAGAATAATACTTGTAGCCAGGTTATGGCCCTGAGTACTAGTGCTGCAGTAAAACTGGCAATACTTTATTGCTTCTACTGGTAGCAATCTAACTGTGGCTAAACAAAGTTCATGCCATGTGAATAGGCTCAGCTCCTGAAACTGGATTGTTCTGAGTTCCCCAGGCAATGCTCTAGACACGTCCTAGGAGTGGTGAGGTGGAATTTACATGACACCAAGCCACTCTCTGGTAGTAAAAGGAGGAGTGAGGAATGCTGTGATTACACAGTGGTACTTAGGGCTTGGATTTGGTATATGAGATCTCTGGTGAGGTTACACAGTGATACTTAGGGCTTGGATTTGGTGTATGAGATCTCTGGTAGAAGTACTGCTACAAGCCTGAGTGGTCACGTGCAGGACTGAGGCCATGACAGGTTGTCAGTGTCCTGTGGGAAGCCAGCCTGGCATGTCTTCCTAGGAGATACCTTCAACATTTGGGAACCTCCGCCGAGTAGCTCATCAACCCCCATACTGATCCCTAGCTCATGAAATACATGTCAGTATGAGAGCTGGCTGAACTTTACTAGCAGCTACCACACTTCCACCCTGCTAACCAGAGGTTTACTGGCAACCTTCTGTCCCCTGCAGTGATTCCACTGCTGCTGCTGCTGTGCCCCTGCGGGGCGGGGCCGAAGGGCTTCGCGGCGATCCCCGACCAGAGCGAAGCCGTGCTGCGCCAGTGGAACAGCGAGGGAGCAGCTCCCCAGGAGAAGGTACCCCCAGGGGCATTTCCCTTGCATTTTCACTGGGTGCCTCTTCCCTGTTGCAGGCTGGCGTTTTGAAGCTGTACAGCAGCTTTAACCACACATGGACATTAATTAACACAAACCCCGTGAGGCTCGGTGAAGGATGTGTGGAAGGTGAATTCCACCAGCAGCTCTAGAAAAAAGCAGCCCGTAGTGTTTCAATCCCAGAGTCAAGGGAAAGCAATGAAGCAAACTTTGATGGTATCTCAGCAGAAGGTAGGAGTGTGGGAAAAGCATGGTGCTGAAAAGAGTGAAGCGTTTGCATTTGCAAGCCTGGAATGTTCTGCACCCCTTTGTGAGCACAGGAAGGCAGTGAAACAATGGGCTGTAAAGCTTAGCTTCTCAGCAATTTAAAGTTTCAGGTTGCATTTTAAATTATTTCCCCGAGTATCTGGTTTCTTAAACAGAGGAAGTTCTTAATTTTAACAAAAAGGCAGAAAAAAGTGCAAATCTGCAGAGGGAGAGCAGTGTGTGCCAAGACAGCTTTGCCCTTTCTTGTTCCACAAAAACCCAGTTTTAAAAAAAAAAAAGGCCATGACACTGGCAGGGTTTTGCACAATAACAAAGAAACAGAGGTAAGGTAAATGACTTTTGATTTAGGGTGAATACTTACACCAAGTTCTTGTTAAAAGCCAATTAAGAGGGAAGCACCACAGAGGCAGTGAGCGGTGCACACTCCCTCCCTTTGTGTCTGAGGAAAGCTGGGCACTGTCTTTCTTGGAACAGCTGAGCTCCCTGCAGTTTGCAAGCCTTTTTTTGGGTGTTTGGGGTTTTTTTTCCCCCACTTTCACTCCCAAGCCTTTGAGATTCAAGAAGACAAGGATCTAGAGAAACATTCCTATGATCCTCCTTGGGAACACAGTTGTGGAAAGGTATTTCAGAAGTTCTTTTACTCTTTGCAGCCACACGTATAAGTGCAAATTCAAACAAGTTGTAAAACTGCACCCTCCCAGGTCCCACCCAGCCCAGCTGCTGGTTTGGTGAGTTCTGTGTGCTAGCCAGCACAGCTTTCATGTCCCATCCTAATCTGTGTTCTTTATGTAGCCAGTGCTAAACTTCATCCCACCCACTGTGCTGGGGAGCGCCACAGGAGCGGCCAGCGGAGCAGCAGGAGCAATGAGTGGAGAGGAAACTGCATCAGGAGGAGGCTGCTCTGCTTCTCAGGTCAGACAGCATCTCAACACTGTCACCAAGGAAGGATGGGAAGAGCAAAGACATCTCCTTTCTGGTGCTGAGTATGGAGCCGTGGCAGCTGGAGGAGCTGAAGGCATGGCAGGTGCAGAAGGCAAGACCGTGGTGGCTGGAGGAGGAGTCGTGATGGGAGCAGCAGGAGCCATGAATGAAGAGTTTTTAAGAGACTACTTCAGTGACGTAAGCATATGACCCAAAAATAACAGGATCTTATTATTTACACTTAGAGTTGTGAAATGCTGGTCATGGTACTACAAACACAGATGGGTAGATATGTGTATATAAACAGTCCTGATGCAATGGCCAGTGTTGCATGCATGTGGAGTTGGGGGAGTTAAAGGATTTTTGGGTTGGGCTTACACGTGGGACTTAAAGCATGACAGCACTCTGTCTTGTAGCACTGGGTGGTTACAACATCTGCCACAATGAGACCCTGCTCAGGAGAGAGGTACCTGGGGATGGGATACAGAATATTCAGCAATGATCAAGGAGACCCTCACCTAGGAAGAAGCTGTGAGAAAGACTCTGGGATGTAATTCTCAGGGACTTAAGCATATTACACTGGCCTGTAGGGAGGTACCTGTGACTCATCATGAGTCACACTGCAAACTTCACCGTGGAGCAGGTTTTTGGAAGATAAGCTATAGATGTCTTGGGTGGGTCTGCGTTTTCAAAGTAGCTGATGAAGCAAGTGGTGCTGGACTTCTTTCTTTGCCCAGCAACCTGGGTGAAGGGCCATTCATCAGAAGAACACACGACCCCAAAACAGACAAGTAACCAAACCACAGAGTTTCAGATGCATGCTGGTTTTTGTAGATGGGCCTCGGGTAACGTCCCTGCTTCTAGGATCCAACACAGGTAAAGACACAGAGTTGGTTTGGGTCTGGTTACACACCACATCCCCCAGGTGCCTGAGTTAATACACACTCTAGGACTTCAGATGTGGCAGAAAAGTGGTTCTGAGCACAAGCCAGCAACAGTGTTAGGTAAAGCTGGTTCAGCAAGCCCAGAGGATTTGGCTGTGCTCACTCCCAAACTGGAGCTGTTGCAAGCATGTACACAGGTATTTATTTTAGTGTACTCCATTGCTTTCAGACTGAGCTGGCCCTGGAAGCACTGTGGTCAGAGCTCTTAAGCCCTCCTGGTTGCAAAGTGGCCTACACTCATGCTGGACTACATCCCCATACCTACCAAGCTTCTTAACTTCTTGGTTGGTTTGTTACTGGGCTGCCTGAGTGTGATTGTGCAGGCTGTGCTGGTGCAAAGGGCCGTGGCAGATGGTGATGTGTCAGCATGTGCACGTTAAATGGATGTTTAAAAGTTAGAATGCTCTTGGGCATAGTTTTGGAACTCCCTCACAAACACCTAGTTAGAAGTGCAGTTCATTCACTGAACCAAAATACAAACAGTCTCTTTGTGAAGATGGAACAGTCTCACAAGTACCCAAGGTTTTCAATTTCATCTCAGGTTTTAGTTCTCATCGAGTGTACTGTCAAGTCCAGACTAACTTCAAAGGAAACAAAAAGCACTTCATGGGATTGCCCTCGCTCGGTTTGTGGTTTCTGTGGATTTGGTTAAATTTTCTTATTTTACACTTTTTGACCAAGTATTCCTGATGATAACCATTAATTGTGGAGCTGACAGGTTGGCTGTTTTTGTTTTGCCTGCAGAAAGCTGTCTCTTTTGCCGAGGAAGACGAAGCCCAAGCCGCCAACGACTGTCTCCTGGTGTATTCCCAAGGGGAGTCAGGCTCCCCTCACGGCTCCGTCGGCTGCTGCAGCTTTATTGAAGGTGATCTTGATGACCACTTCCTCGATGATTTAGGAGACAAATTTAAGACTCTGGCAGAGATATGCCTGGGCAGACCCATCAACATGAAAGAAGGGAGCTCCCGCAGTGAGTCAGGTTTCGGTTTTAGTGACGCAAAGCTGCGGTTCTTGGATCAGCAAAACCCTTCCAGCTCTGAACAAGCCTTTGCCTCGGGCAGCCACTTCCAACCCAACCTGCCAGTGCACCTGGGGGGTGGTGCAGGAGAAGACACCCTGTCCAAGGAGGTGGTTACGGAAACGGCCTCCATGTCACGCTCTGGGCAGCGCAGCGCCCGGCCCCTGCCCGCAGCCCACGCAGAGACCAGCTTCACCCTGACAGAAACATCCTATTCTGCAGGGGCTCCTGCCCGCCCCACTGCTGCCTTTCTAGACCCTCAGTTTAAGGAGAACGTGGTGGTGACAGAGAGAGTGCTGGCCCCCGCGTCGAGCTTGCAGGCTGTGGTGGAAGTCCCCACTTTGCCAGCTGGAAGTAACGTGGTGGTGACGGAGAGGATGGTGAAGTCAGAGGGGGCTGGGCCAGGAGCCCTGAGGGTTCAGGATCTCCCAGACTCCCACTACGTGGTGGTGAGGGAGAGGGAGAGGGTGCTTGTTCCTGCTGCAGAGCAGAGCTCGCTCAGCTTCCCCTCTCTGGCAGAGGGGCACAGCGTGGTGGCCAACGCCTCGGGGGTGCAGAGCAGAGCTGAGCTGGCAGCAGCTCCCCGCCCGGGAAGAGAAGAGCACTTGCTGATCACAGACTCCCTGCTTAACCAGGCTGCATCCAGCTTGGAAGGGCCACCTCCTGCCAGCACCACGCTCAGCAAGTCTTCCAGGGTCACCCAGTACAGCTCGGTGCAGTACAGCCGCTCCTAGGCTGGGCCCTGGCAGGGCTGGCAGTGCCCAGCAGCCTTCTGTCCCTGCCTCAGGCTTCCTCCTCAGACATGAAGTTTCTGGAGCTTCCAGAATGACATGGACTCGCTTGCAGCAGTTTGTATAAATAAGGATTAGGACCAGGAAGCTAGTAAGAAAACCTGCTGTTTATTACTTAACACAGGCAGCGATGCCTTTTGAAGTGGAAAGATGTGGGAAATACTTTTTGTTTACTATTTTTTGTAATTGCTTTTTATTATTCAGTTAGGGTAATAATACCACATAACCACAGCAATGCCTAATGATGGGAAAGCAGAAAAAAAGTGCAAAGTCTGGTGATGGAGAGTAGCGTGCAAGGCATAAGTTGGGGTTTTGAGCTGCTGTGTGGTGTAGCTGCTGCAGTCCCCCCCTTAGGGGCATCAGTTTCTCAGTGCTTGTTTGCTGTCTGTTACCCTGTAGGCCAGGGCAGCTGCCTGTGAGCTGCAGAGCTGTGCACCTCAGTGAATTCTGAGAAAAATCTCCTTCCTGACAAGCCCAGGCTACCAGAGCCAGTACATCCTCAGCGTGTTGATCTGGTGGGATGTCATAACTCTGGGTTATCAGCATTTGTACCTTCAGCAATCAATACTTCCTATCAGCACAGGGTTTAAAGAGAGCAAGGAGCACAAAAGCCAAGAAGTGCAATTTTTTGGGTACCTCACTGTAAAAATTCCTTTACTTGGTGTGGGTCTAGGCTGCCATGGACACATAAGCATCTGCATGTTACAAATCTTTCATTGGCTCCTAACTGGTCCTTTTATTAATGTATGAGAACCAGCCAAAGTTTACCTTAGCTTTAGAGCCATAGATTCAGCCAGTGGCTTTGCTAGCCAAGTTTATGGCCCTTAGACATCTGCAGGATCTGATTTACAAGTGCAATTAAGTCGTTTTAATTCTGTGAACTCAGATCCAGGCAAAGAAATGCTGCCTGATGTGTGAGAGCTTCTGGTCCCAACACCAGAGCTCAAGTGGCCTGTGTAGTGCCTTAAAGAGCAGCTTTCCTAAGCTCTGACAAGACAGGAAAGCTCCCTTTAAATCTGCAGCAGTTCAGGTTACTTTCCAACTTCATGGGGAGAAAAAAACATTAATAAGGCAGAAGACAGCACTTCCCTGTTTGGCACTATGTATATATGCACCTGTAGATATTTATATGCAGTTGAAACATTTTAAAGTGAATTTTATAAAGGAAAAACTGTCATGCCCCTCATGTTTTCTCAGAGTAGATGAAAGTATTTTAGATTAGGTTTATCTCACACAGTATAAAATCAGCAAGCTGGTCATCTGCTACTGCAAACCCTGTGTGCCTGCAGAGCTTTCTGCTTGTCTCCATCTCTCCTTGAGCTTTCCTGCAGCTGCAGAGTTGTTTTCCACTGACATGTTTTGCCTGTGACTATAAATCCTTTCAGGGTGTTTGATTTTACTTGCTAAGGATGTAAAAGTTGAGTCAAAACCAGCATAAAAAGTAGGAACCAGGGTGCATCTTGATGGGCCATTGCATGGAGTGGAGCAGCACTCACACTCCCTTGTGGTGGATGGACCTCTTGGTTATTTCTCTCTTCATTCCTAAAGTAGGTGTGTTTACTTTGGAGCAAGTGTGCAGTTTTAAATGGTCACCACTTTTTTTCCTGCAATTACAGGGAGTGAACTTATTGCTGACTTTTTCATGGAGTATTCCTGTGGGTTTATGCAATTTTAAAATAAAGAACTCTACTGGGTTTTATTTTTTGTTCAGTTCTAAGAGAGTTTCTTCAGGGAAAACCCTCACTTTCTTATTTGCAAGTAAGTTTAAATACAGAACAAGGATGGGGATTTCTCAAGCAGCTCTGAAAGGTGAAAACAGTAAAAGTTGATGTACTGGTAACTTCTGGACACTGAAAAACATGAATTTGTGTGCTGGTTTAGCCCACTGAACTCAGTGTGAACTTGGTGCAAGTCAACAGCATCCCAGCCACAGATTTGAGTCAAACTCTTCTCATCAGTTTATACTTAGAAACAAGTTTTACCACACATTTTTTCTAATGCTGGAGAGATTTAAGAGTGAATCTCCCTTCTTTGGCTTTTGTCTTCTACCAAGACTTCATCTGCTGTCAGCATATGCTAATGCTGGTGGGACATCCATCAGATCAAATAAATCACTTCTCATGGAGCTGGTTTGTAAATAGTGGTGGCTGCTGGGAGGAATGTGCAGAGCCAGACTCAGGGAAGTGCCTGGTTAGCATCTGACCACGAGATAACCCCAAGACCAGGACTTAGCCCTGTGTTTCTTTGTGAGAGATGCCTCACTCTGACTTCAAAAGTAAAAGCAAAGTCTTTAATTCTCTTATCTAAAAATAACAATGCTGAAATACCAGCGTGACAGGGACTGTGTGCTGCTCTTCATTTGGCTCCTGCAAATCCTCAGGCTCCAAGAGTATGAAGGAAGGAAGGGCTGTGTCCCCAGCAGCAGAATAACAAAGCACAGTTATGCTGAAACACCAGCGTGACTGTGTCTGTGCTGCTCTTTGTTTATCTCCCAAAAATCCTCAGGCTCCAAGAGTAAGAAGCAGCCTGCCCCAGCAAGGAAGGGCTGTGTCCCCAGCAGCAGGGCAGGTGGACCCCTGTCCCCAGCACCCCCAGGAGAGCTTCTCCTTTGCCATGCCTCAGCGTGTGCTTGGAGCCAGGCTACACTTTGCAAGGCAGGACAAGCTCTTCCAGGCCTCTGGGGTTTTTTTCCCTGGGAATTTGACCATTGGCCACTATCAGAGGCTTGAAGCTTGTGGAGGTTATCAGATTTTCAAAACTAAATCAGCTGAGTAATGGGTGTTTATGGCCTTGAGGCATCCCAAAAATGCAGCACTCCCTCTGCTGTAGTGGAGCTGAGGGCTCTGGCTGCCTCCTTTACTGGCCTCTTCTCCCTCCTAGTGGCATCTGAGCTTTCCATGAGCCTGAAACACTAAGTGCCACCTCCTCCTCCTGCCTTGGGGGCAGGAAGGTGGCCTCTGCCCGGCTGCCTCACACACTCCTCCAGCTGAACCGACCTGGGTGACAACCAGGAGGGAAAAAAAGAAACCCAGCCTGTTGTGTGTGAGGAGAGGAGGCTGAGCTGAGCAGCCCCGGGGGCTCAGAGGGACGGGTGGGTGCAGTGTTGGAGCCCCTCCTGGCCACACAAGCTAGAAAGCTCAGCCCCTAGGGGCCTGACAGTAGGCTGGAGAGGTAAGGGGGTGAGGAGAAACGGGGTGTTTTGCAGAGAGAGAGGGATCACTGCCTCAAGAACTGAGGCAGGGCAGGGGGGTGATTGCCAGACACGCCATGCCCCAACTGTCTGCTGAGAGTCTGCCAAGAAACACCACCACAAACAGCCCCTCTGACCCTTGAACCACAACGTGGTTGCAGCCTCCAGATCCCAGTTCCTGCAGGTGGCCTGGCCTCAGGAGAGGGCACTGCAGGTCTCAGTGGCACGTCCTGCTGCCAGAGGAACCTAGATGGCACCAGCCTGTGCAGAACAGATGCTAAAAGCTGCTCCTGCTGCCATGAAGGACAACTCCCCGGGCAGTGCCAAGTGCTGCAGAGTCTGGGGGTTTGCAGTCTGAGGGATGGACTGGATGAGTTGTAGCAGGAGCTGGTGCCAGCAGCCTGTGCCATCCTCCTCACTGCGTTCTGGCTGTAGTGCTGCAGCTGGAAGAAGCCACAGGAGCAAAGCTGAAGGTGTAGAACTGAGCAGAGCAGGGCTGGTACCTGCTCCCCCAGGGGGGGAGGCACATGGGGAGGGTATCCTCAGCTTTACAGCTCCCTGTTTGTGGAGCCACTGGAGCTGTAAGAAAAAGAGACAATGAGTTTAGCTGAAAATGGTATCTTTATTTAATACTGAGCCAATTTTTGGACATGCCAAATGCTGAGGTAAACTTCCATCATTACCTGCAAGAGCTGGGGACGCCCAGGGAGAAAGGGATTCCTACTTCCCTCTGCTGCCTTCATGATTTTCTTTGAGTTACTGAAATAGGTGTGCAAAGTGACAGCACTCGTTTTTAAATTGCCCTGAAACTCATTCCCTTGAATTTTATAACAGCAAATGTCTCCAGGTGAGCAGGGGGACTGTCCCCAGGAGGGGCTGTGGATGCCCTGGGGGAAAGCCTCATGGCAAAGGGTTTGTTGTGCAGGGCACTGGGGGCAGGAGGGTTTACAGCCCTCCCACCTCAGCTCCCAGCTGCTTTCTGACCTACGATTCAAATGTTTCATCAGAGTATTTCTCTTAGATCTTTTATCTCTAGCAAATAGAACTCAGAGACGAGATATCACCTCCCAGTGATTAAGCAACAAGCTGCATTGACTCCCCTGCTAATGATTAGCCAAGATCTTTGGAGCGTGGCTAAAGTTTAAACCCTGGAGGAGCACAGGAGTTGGAGAGGACAGTGCTGGTACCAGCTGAGGAGTCTCTCCCAGGCCTTGAATCCAGCCTCACAAAGCAGCCAATCACCCTTCTCCTGGGGAGCAGAGAATCATTTAGGTTGGAAAAGACCTCTAAGATCATCAAGCCCGACTGTTAACCTAATTCTACCAAGTCCACTGCTAAACCTTGTCCCTAAATGGGGTGGGATATGCAGGGGCATCTGTGGGACAGGGGAGGGTGGCAGACAGAGCTGCTGGGAGTAGGTCAGTGGCAGGAGGCCGTGGGCAGGGTCCTGGGTACCAGGGGCAGGGCTGCAACAACCCCCCTGGGTGACCACCAGTCTGGCTGGTTGCCTTTGCCACCTTCTGCCACCCACACTGGTCAGCCTGGTACCTGCCTTTCTTCCCTTGAAAAACTCCCAGCACTGCCTCTCCAACATCAGACAGATATTACTCTTCAAGAATTAGCATTTCATCCTTTCTGGAGCTGAAATCCAGATCCATACAAAAAATCCTTGAAGCTGTTAGTTAGGATGCTCTTATCAAAGAAAAAGAAGATAGGATGGAACTGAGCACGGGCCTCTCACATGAAAATTTCCCTTACAACTTAAAAGCAACCACCATCATAGGCTCTGCTACAGTTTTGTGGCTCATTCTGCTCATATTACTTCATAAGATTAGCTCAAAATATTTGTGAGACAATCAGAATCATTTTTTTTTTTAAATAAACAGTTGGAAAAAAAATCTTACCTGCCTTTAAATGCTCATCTCTTCCTTTCAAAAAAATCTTGTGTTCTCCTCCTTTCAAAAAAAACCCAAACTTTTGAAGCACCTGAATGGAACAGAAACATTCCTGATGGGATCTGGTGTGAGAGGAAAGAGACCAGTTTGAAGTAGAAAGCTCCAGAGCAGTGAGGTTCTGCTGCAAACGTTTTTAGGCTCCTGAAAGCTGATTTATTGACTCAGCTGAAGTTTGGGATGAGCAGAAAAGGGCATTGTGACCCAATGTGTGATAGAGTGGAAGAAGGAGAGAAGCTGGGGTTTTTTTTTTACATTGTTTCTGGAGCAGAATGTGCTGCACAATCCAAACTGACCAAATTATCTGCTGCCTGTGAGAGAGGAATAATCTGTAAGGAATCTTTGCTGCACTGGAAGGAATTTATACCACAAATAAATGAGCAGCTAGGAGCACCAGGGTTCATTTCAGACAGAGGCTCCTTTGGAAAGCCCTGCCCCTCAGAGAACCCCTTTGCTGCTCTCCCACATCCACCTTCTCCTGCTGTGCTGCCCACTCGTCCAGCAGCCTCCCTAGGAGCTGGAGTTTGGCAATATCTGACCTGTCTCAGTGCATTAAGTTTGTTTGTGGAGCATTGGGAACGAAATCCAGGCTTTCAAAGGGAGGGGAAATCTGCCTGCAGCATATTTATTGGGGTTTTTAATTTATTTACCTTTGTGACAGAATGATTTTTAGGTTTTTATGGCTGCCATAACAGATAAGCTCCTGAATCACAGCGACAGAGGAATGTTGCTGATAAAAAAAAACCTGGTTTATTATCCTCATGACCAGTAGATGGTCCTAGAAGGCTCCTAGAAGGAAGGAGCCCATTGAATCCTCCCTGCTCAAAAAAAGAAAGAAAGAAAAAAGTTATTTTCTCGAAGTTGGTGGAAAAAAACCAAACCAAAACAGGGCTTGGAGGTGGAGGCATGAAGGTGCCTGAGGCCAGGAGGTGGCAGCCTGTGACCGTGGCTGTCCCTGAGGATGCTGCGAGGCTGTTCCATGTCGAAAAGGTTTTGGGTTTGGTTAGAAATCCATCTTCCCTGGCGTTAAAATGCAACCAGTCGTGCTCAGTGAAACCCATGGGGATGCAGAACAGGGTCCTGAGTGCAACAGAGCCTCGCTTTTCTACTGCTCTAGAATTTTCTCAAAGGACAAATCCCTGAGGAAACACTTG
Organism: Merops nubicus; assembly: GCF_000691845.1. Classification (NCBI taxonomy): domain Eukaryota; kingdom Metazoa; phylum Chordata; class Aves; order Coraciiformes; family Meropidae; genus Merops; species Merops nubicus. The sequence continues at coordinate 25,961 of NW_008628838.1, forward strand.
CAGCTTTTTTTCTTTTGGAAGATTTGACACATTTTGTAATGAAAGGGAAAAAAACAGAATTTGAGCTGATTGACAGAACTGCACAAACGGCTCCCTGGAGGAGCAGTGAGTTTTCCTGCTGGTTTTACCATCAAGTAATGCTGGGGCAGCATTTGTAATGAAAGGGGAAAAAAAAGTATTTGAGCTGATTAACAGAACTGCACAAACGGCTCCCAGGAGGAGCAGTGAGTTTTCCTGCTGTTTTTTTACCATCAAGTAATGCTGGGGCAGCCTCTAGCAGCATCTCTCCATCCTCCTCCTTCCCTTCACTCTTCTTCCTCTCAACTTTGCAGGATTTTAACCTGAGGCAGCTCTACCTGTGTGCTGGGTGATGTATCCCAGTTCACCCTGTGGTGATTGCTCTACAGCTCTCACTAAGTCAAAAGGGACAATGGACTTAGAAAATAGATCTATTATGGATATTTTGTTGGGGTTTTTTTTACACTATGGTGTTTGCATCATTGGGGTTCACTTGGGAATTTCCTCAGCATCTGGGCAAGGGCAGCATGAGAGTGTCCAGCAACTCCTCCCTTCTGAGCAGGGCTCAGCCTGGGAAGACAGGCAAGTGCACTTCTGATGGGAGCTGCTGTATTAATCACAGCAGTCCTGTAGGCAAAGGTAATTACAAGGTCATGGGCAAATTAATTGCCCTGTCATAACTGGACACCCTGACACACAGCACGGCTGCCACGGTCCTAGGAACTTTTAGTTTTCATGGGGGCAAAGAGTTTTGTTTTTCTGAGACTGTGTCTCAGAGCTGAACATCCAGATGGGAAGGAAAGAAGGGAAGCAACCTCCAGTCCTCATCCAAAACAAAAGGGCTCCAAGGGCAGCAAACACCTTAGCTGGCTGCTAAGGATGAAGAGGAATCAAAACTGACCCTCTGAGTCTGAAGGAGACCCAAAACATAGATGGGGAAAATCTCTTTTGGTATTGGAACAGCAAAATGAGTGTTTCCCTTGTGTTTGATAAGCCAGATTAGCACATCCCAGCATGAGGACTTCCATTTTTGGACCCACTGCTCTAGTCAGTAGCTACCCTGATGTGGCTGCTGTGCTAAAACTGATCTTAGCAAACACAAGCTCCTGTTTGAAAAGAGCAGTTACCTCCAAACAGAAACTAAATCTCTCCTTTGGAAGGGGCTCTGTAAAGCAGGATGTCCATCAAACACACAGCCTGGGCTAGGCACGTGGTTAGTCTAAAACACAGAGACTGGCCCAGAAAATGTTGTTTCAGTCTTGGTTTGTCTTGAGTTGCTGCTTCCCTGGGAGGCTCAAGCATAAGAGACATTGAACATAACTGTCTCTTAGAAAGCAGATATCCTGATCTGCCCATGGAACTGCCCTTCTGGGCATTGCTACTTTGTGCTTCTGTGTTTCATTGGCAGGACAGTCTGTGTCCATCACCTCCTGAAAGTCTATCCTCCTCTTTCCATCCCTCCCTCCACACATCCTGCCCTTGCAGCTCTTGTTTCTCACCACCCCACCATGCCAATCCCACCTTTTGCTTCCATTTTAGCCCAGCAATTCTCCTCCTTCCCATCCCTGCCCTTATTCATGTTCAGCTCATGTTTCTTCCTCCCCCTCAGTCCCAGGGGTGGGTCCCCTCACAACTCTGCCCTTCTTTCTGCCTCCTCTTCCTCTCATAGTTCTCCCCAGTGCAGCTTTTCTACCTAAATAATCTACACTAATTTTTTTGATCTCTCTTCTACAGGAGGAGGCCTTTGCTCCTCACACTTCTGTGAATGACACGCTGTGCATGGCTATCCCCTCCTACCAGCTAACAAATCACATCTCCCCAGAGTCCCTTTCTGCCTGCACCCCAACACTGGCCAGCCACCCTTTTTAATGTTTTTTTCCATGCCCTTTCCACTGATTCCCCCTCAAACCCTCCTCTAAGCAATTTCTGCCAGAGCTTCACCCTTAACTCTTAACAATTACCTTGGCCACTCAGGTTTCTTTCCTCCTCAACCTTCTGAAGCTGCTTAAACATTTTGCCTTGAGAGAGTAGAACCACGCTGGCTGAGAAAAGAGGAAAAGAAACAGCTAATTCCTCAAAGGAGGAGGCTAACAGGCAATCTCTGCAAGATCTGGACTCTCCAAACTGTTTTATACACTCTTCCCTGCTCTCTCCCAAAACAAAACCTTCAGC
>NW_008628838.1:28161-32182 GCF_000691845.1 Merops nubicus
GCTGAGTGTGGAAGGGAAGGGCCAGTGGGATGCTGAGCAGCCCCTGAGTAGAACAGCTCTTTGGAGGGGTGAGGGTGGGCAGGAGCACAGCAGCTAAAACTCAACTCCTGAGTAAGTAACTGAAATGTCTAATTACACAAAAGCCCTGAACAGAGGTTTCTGTTGATCTGTGATAATCTCCTTCCCTTGCCACTTAGCAGATGAATTGCAAACTGAGGATGGAAAGCCAGGGGGACTTAAAATGCCTCTTTGCTGAGCAGAGAGGAGAAAAGGTCCTTCTCTGGGCAACCACAGCAGGATTTCCAGGTGCTGGCTACACTCTGCCTTTCAATACCTCAATTTCAAGTTGCCCAAAGTCCAGCTCAGATGGGCAAATAAAATTGTTTATAAGAATTAGCAAAGTTTACTCACAGAAACACAGGATTAATCCAAACAAATCCATCCACCAACTGTGTTAAGGTCACGCTTCGTAAGCAGGAGGAACGTGGAAGAAAGGACCAGGGGGCCCAAAGTGCTGCTCTGGCAATTATTCTGAGCTGGTGGGTAAAACCAACAGCCACTGCACTCTTTGGGGGATCCACAGTGTCACAGACGTGCTCAGAGAATGGTGCAAGAGGGTGTTGCCCTACTGCAACAATCCTTACCCAGAGCCACTGGCCTTCATCGTCCCATCTTTGAGAGAGACTCTGCACCCAACAGGGCCAGCCCAGCTCAGGCTGTTCTCATGAACATCACAAAGAATCATAGAATCATAGAAGGTTTGGGTTGGAAGGGACCTCCAAGGGTCATCTAGTCCAACCCCCCTGCCATAAGCAGGGACATCTCCAACTAGGTCAGGCTGCTCAGAGCTTCATCCAGCCTGACCTTGAATGTCCCCAGGGATGGGGCCTCCACCACCTCTGGGCAACCTATTCCTGTGGTCTACCACCTTCATATTAAAGAACTTCTTCCAGATGACTAACCTAAATCCCCCCTTTTCTAGCTTAAACCAATCTTACCCCTTGTCCTGTCCCTCCAAACCCTTGTGAACAGTCCCTCCCCTGCTTTCCTGTAGCCCCTCTCAGGCACTGGAAGGTCACTATAAGGTCCCCCCGGAGCCTCCTCTTCTCCAGGCTGAACAGACACAACTCCTCAGCCTGTCCTCACAGCAGAGCTGCTCCAGCCCTCCCAGCATTGCTGTGGCTCCTCTGGACACTCCAACAGCTCCACGTCCTTCCTGTGCTGGGGCTGTAGAGCTGGACACAGACTCCAGGGGAGGTCTCCCCAGGGCAGAGCAGAGGGGCAGGATCACCTCTCTGCATCTGCTGCCACGCTGCTTTGGATGCAGCCCAGGATGGGATTGGCCTCTGGGCTGCCATGGCACATTGGTGGCTCATGTCCAGCTTCTCATTGATTGGTACCCCCAAGTCTTTCTCCAGTGGGCTGCTCTCTAGCATCTCCTCTCCCAGCCTATTTTGATAACGTTGGTTGCCCCAGCTCAGGTGCAGGACTCTGCACTTGCTCTTGTTGAACCTCATGAGGTTCACCTGAGCCCACCTCTCCAGCCTGTGCAGGTCCCTCTGGATGGCCTCCCATCCCTCTGACACATCAGCTGCACCACCCAGCTTGGGATCATCCACAATCTTGTTGGAGGTGCACTCAGTAGCACTGTCAATGTCAGAAATGAAGATATTAAACATCAATCCCAGTGCAGACCCTTGAGGGACACCACCTGTCACATTTCCCCCTCTAGACATCAAGGCATTGGCCACTATTCTCTGGATGTGACCATCCAGCCAGTTTCTTATCCACTGAACATTCCACCCATTAAACCCATATATCTCCAGCTTAGAAAGGAGGATGCTGTGGGGGATGGCATCAAAGGCCTTAGTGAAGTCAAGATAGATGCTGTCCACAGCTCTTCCCTTGTCCACTGATGCAGTTACTTCATTGTGGAAAGCCACCAGCTTGGTCAGGCAGGACTTGCCCCTGCTAAATCCATGCTGAGTGTCTCAAATCACCTCCCTGCCCTCCATGTGCCTGAGAACTTCTGCAAAAATCAGATTTAGGTGCCTACAGCCACGGTCTTTACATCTCAGCCTTTTTTCCCCCCATCTCCTTACCTTGTTTTCCTTCTTCTTCTCTTTTTTTTTCCTTCTCCTGTGCTTTTTAACTGAAGAGTCTGGAGCAGCCAGAGAAGCCATCACCTTCTGCAGTGTTGCTGTGATTCTGGGGCAGAGAGGCAGATAGAAGACATGCTGTAAGCTGCCCAACAGCCAGGCTCAGAGCAGCTGCTAAGACTGCACATCCTGCTCATCCTCCAGCAGATTCTCCCCATGGTCCAGCTTGGATGCCTTTGTCTTTGCATGTGTCGTGATCCTCAGAGATCCAAGACCCAAGAAACATCATCTTCCTCCCCCCTTGAGCAATTTGTTCCCTGCCCTGCAGAAGGGATGGGCTCCCATCCCAGCAGTGCTGCCCAGCAGCAGAGGAGAGAGGGAGAGATCCCAGCCAAAGGGCAACAGACCCGAGGGTGCTGTTAAAATGGAAGTTTCATTTAATATTTACATTTTAAAGGGATTAACTTTGTTTTGCTGGGTTTGTTTATCTTCAGCCAAGGACGTGGCTTTTTTTTTTTTTGATTTTTACAGTGAAGTATTGCTCTGGAACTGAGCAGCCAAGAGCAGCCCTATGAACTCTGTCGAAGAGTCACTTTGTGCCACGACGTGACTCTGCTGCACTTTGCTGGAGCCATTGATGCCCAAACCAAACCAACCGTGGTGGCATGGGGCTGGCCAAGGGGCTGCAGGGCTCCACAGCCTCTGGGGGCCCTGCCGTGGGCCACAGGGAAAGGTCTCCTCAGGAAAGAGTCTCCTCAGGAAAGAGCTGGCAGGCAGGAGAAAAGGAAATGAAGAACATTTTCCTACCTCTCCTCTAGTATTTTGGGTGGTAGGAAGAGCTGGAGGAGTTCTGCCTTTCAAAGGAACCCAGGGGGTGGTTTCTCAAAGCAATTACACCTGTGTTGTAGATGTTACCAGAGTACTTAAGGACCTCTGCAGGAAACATCTCACCATCCCCAAGCCAGCTGAGTGTATGCAGCATGAATTTGAACTTGCCACTTCATGCAAAGGGTGGAAAAAGTCTCATAAGCTGCCTATAGCTCAGTGGCTTCATGCACAGAGTTTTCCCCAATTTCTGCAGGCCAGCCCTGGGTTTAGAAAACTAAAAAGACAAATTGCTCAACAGAAAGGAGCGTGACTAGCAATTACACCCTTCCCCTGCTATTTACAGCCTTCCTCACATAATGGCACAAAGAAGGAGCAAAATTAGCATGTGTTCCTCTTTCAGTGTGACTTTTCATACCTCGTGGAGGAACTTCAATAGGCTCATGCTGATAAAAGATCTACAGTTCTGGCTGTCATCAAATATTCCCCAGATAACAGGCGTGGGCTGGAATCATTTGCTGGTTTTGCCCATCTCAGTTTCTGTTTCTTTCATCATTTTTTCAGAGACTGAAGCACCTGCTTGTCAAGGAGCATCTTTAAAGAAAAAGCTAAAACTTCCTTTTTCCTCTGCCAGCAGGAGCCAGTGGTGTCCAGCTCCTGGGAAATCATCAGGGCAAAGCAGCAGCTGATGGTGTAAAGGACTCTGGTACTGGGGACAGAGGGAATCTTTTTAATTGCATGAAGGAAAGCAGAACAAAGAAAATTACCCAGAGCCCAGAAGCATTTTGTCCTCTTCTGGGGAAGAATGCTAATTAGCAAGGGTGGATAAGGATTTTGCTGGGACATTTCAAAGCATTTTGAGGGATCCTAAGAACTTAGCTCACTCTGCAGTGTGGCCAGAGAAGGCAGCCTGTGAGCACCAGGCGTGGGAGCTGCTCTGCTGGAGCTGCCAGGCTCCCTGCCTCCCCTGGCCTGCATGCAAGGGGATTAAAATTCCTCTGGAACACACTTAGAGGGAAAATCCCCGAGGTGAAGAGGATTAAGGGAGTTTAGTTTACTGGTACATCTTTCCCTGAGCTTGTTTCCAGGAGTTCCAG